>NC_030430.2:3480000-3595000 GCF_001660625.3 Ictalurus punctatus | reverse complement strand
ATAAAATATGAATAATCTAACAAATCTAAAACAAGCCGGATGTTATTGTGTATTAATCGATTTAGAAGAAATCCAGATTGTGTATCACTAATTACCTGTACTACTTTTAAGTCTACTAGCCAAAGCATTAGTAAATATTTTGTAGTCAACATTAAGCAATGTAAGTGGCCTTAAATTATCAATAAAAGTTTTGTCTTTTTTTGGTTTAGATATTAACACAATTATAGTTTGTTTCATTGTTGTTAGTAGTGTATTAGTTTCTATGCGTTCCTTCAGTGCTTAAATAGCATTTCTCTTATATCAGTTCAGAAAAACTGAAAGGTAAGTTGTATTCCATCTTGACCTGCTGACTTCCTTAAAACCATTTTCTTAATAACTAACAATTTCCTCGATTTTTAAATCAGAGTCACATGTCATTTTAAAATCTTGGTCTATCTTAGGAATAAAAGGACATTTTGCGACAGGACATGTACACACACGGTAGTGCTCAACCGTTTTACGGCAAACAAGAGATCACGGCTGCGTCCCAAACCGCGTACTTACCTACTATAGGCCTATAGCAGGTGAAATATATGTATCTCGGCTACTATGCAGTAGGTAAGTACGCGGTTTGGGACATAGCCCATGGCTTCAAGCAGTTGTCTATCTACCTCCCTTCCTGAGGCCCTATCCTAACTCCTTAATTGTCCTCCAGCCTCAAGGTTATTTATATCTGTGTAGGAAAGTACAGGCGGATACAGAAAAACAACTATTGTTCAGCAAGACACAGAATTCATCTAACTCAATACACAATTAGAATAGAACTTGATCAAAAAGTGTTCTATGGGTTTAGATTTTTAGAGATTTTAGAGTTTTTTAACTCAAGTCAATATTTATGTAATATTTAAATAATCTTTAACAACTCTTTGCCTTTAAAAACCATGTACACTTTATACAGTTTTATGAGAATGTGAGAAGATGTTTTTTTTAGCGTTTGTTTCCTCTGTAGTGGACATTTTGTTTTTGCATCTCTCTCTTTTCTTTAAACTTATTTGACTTTCCCTTTTAATTTCTGCTGTGTGATCAAGAACAAATTCCACCAAATTTAATATTTCCTCTTTCTTTTCCCCAACCCTGAATGTGTGACACAATTTGCTAACCACTAAACCACCGTGCCTCCCTATGTAATGTTTTTATGCAGAAACACTCAATATTCTTTTACTCTGATTTGAGACATTTTCTTTTACGTGGGTTCTCAGAAGGATATTAGCTAAGTAATTATACACAAAATTCTGCTCCTTCCTAATCCTCCTCCTCCTCTACCTTTTTCTTCTTCTTCTATTATCTTGTATATATTTACTCTCCATGTGCTTCAAAAGTAAATGTAACTTATTTCGCACATATATTTTTTATTTCAGGGTAACTTTCTTGGACGGTAGTGATCTAGGACAGAGGAACACCTAGAGCCTAGCTGGTGTCTAACATTTACAGTTGAAGATGTTGCGCTACATGATCATCTGCTCTACACTTCTCATGACTGCTGTAACGGTCCGAGGTGAGGACTCTTTTATACATTAGATGTTACAGCTGCAGCTCCGAACCTTATATCTCACAAAAGTGAGTACACCCCTCCCATTTTTGTAAATATTTGATTATATCTTTTCATGTGACAACACTGAGAAATGACACTTTGCTACAATGTAAAGTAGTGAGTGTACAGCTTGTGTAACAGTGTAAATTTGCTGTCCCCTCAAAATAACTCAACACACAGCCATTAATGTCTAAACCGCTGGCAACAAAAGTGAGTACACCCCTAAGTGAAAATGTACAAATTGGGCCCAATTAGCCATTTTCCCTCCCCAGTGTCATGTGACTTGTTAGTGTTACAAGGTCTCAGGTGTGAATGGGGAGCAGGTGTGTTAAATTTGGCGTCATCACTCTCACACTCACTCCTACTGGTCACTGGAAGTTCAACATGGCACCTCATGGCAAAGAACTCTCTGAGGATCTGAAAAAAAGAATTGTCGCTCTACATAAAGACGGCCTAGGCTATAAGAAGATTGCCAAGACCCTGACACTGAGCTGCAGCACGGTGGCCAAGACCATACAGCGGTTTAACAGGACAGGTTCCACTCAGAAAAGGCCTCGCCATGGTCGACCAAAGAAGTTGAGTGCACGTGCTCAGCGTCATATCCAGAGGTTGTGTTTGGGAAATAGACGTAAGAGTGCTGCCAGCATTGCTGCAGAGATGGAAGGGGTGGGGGGTCAGCCTGTCAGTGCTCAGACCATATGCCGCATACTGCATCAAATTGGTCTGCATGGCGTTCGTCCCAGAAGGAAGCCTCTTCTAAAGATGATGCACAAGAAAGCCCGCAAACAGTTTGTTGAAGACAAGCAGACTAAGGACATGGATTACTGGAACCATGTCCTGTGGTGTGATGAGACCAAGATAAACTTATTTTGTTCAGACGGTGTCAAGCGTGTGTGACGGCAACCAGGTGAGGAGTACAAAGACAAGTGTGTCTTGCCTACAGTCAAGCATGGTGGTGGGAGTGTCATGGTCTGGGGCTGCAGGAGTGCTGCCGGCACTGGGGAGCTACAGTTCATTGGGGGAAACATGAATGCCGACATGTACTGTGACATACTGAAGCAGAGCATGATCCCCTCCCTTCGGAGACTGGGCCGCAGGGCAGTATTCCAGCATGATACCGACCCCAAACACACCTCCAAGACGACCACTGCCTTGCTAAAGAAGCTGAGGGTGAAGGTGATGGACTAAACCTTACTGAGCATCTGTGGGGCATCCCCAAACGGATGAGAGGGGGTGTACTCACTTTTGTGAAATACTGTAAAATATATTTTGAGGGGACAGCAAATTTACAGTTACACAAGCTGTACACTCACTACTTTACATTGTAGCAAAGTGTCATTTCTTCAGTGTTGTCACATGAAAAGATATAATCAAATATTTATAAAAATGTGAGGGGTGTACTCACTTTCGAGATACTGTATATAATTGCTGACAAATCACTGTGGTATAAGTGGAATAACTGACTGTTTTCCCCCTAATTTTTCTTTTTTCCAGAAAAAGACTGTATGAGTCCTGACTGGATTACAAATTGAAAATATATATTTCAGTATCCAGGGGAAACTTTGCTTGGAGCAACAATCACAGCAGAGTGTAATGAAGGGTAAAAATTGTTTATCCATATTTGGTTCTGCACACATGTATCTGCACAATAATAGTGAATAAACAGACTGTGGGTAAATAAGCAGACTATGTAATGTATACAAACTATACTGCACTACTACAAAAGTTTGGATACTTTTAAAATAAAATTGTTTCCCGAAACGAGCAGCCTTCGTTTAGAACATAGGAGAAGCAGTTAAGAAGAATTTTAATAAAAGCCTCCTGGGTGAAGCTTCTCATGAAGGTGGTTGAGAAAATGCCAAGAGTGTTGATCACCACATAATTCCATATTTGTGTTTATTCATTGTGATAATGTCTTAATGTCTTTATCCAACTTTTACCTGGTGGTGTAAAATCAAAAGTGTTGCAGATAATACAAAGATAAGACTATATGTTAATACACCTAATGCAGCTTTTTGACAGTCTGCTTGTCATTATTGGGAGGCCATCAAAGTTGAACAGACACGTCCTTTCAGTTCATTATTTGAAAGAAGATCTAAAGGAAAACACTACTCCATGATGCTTCAGTCTTTACTTAATACATATGTATGTATATATTATTTTATTTTAATATTTTTAAATATTTTTTATATTATGTGTGTATATATATAAAATATATATATATATATATATATATATATATATATATATATATACACACACACATTTTTTAAACTTGTTTATTGCTAAATTAAAATCTGTTTGCAGTTATATGCTTGTTGGAGAACCAACGAGATATTGCAGAGATGATGGTTGACTGGTATTTGTAGCTATTCGTGATTCCCTCCCAGATAATTTTTTTTTTTTCAAAAATAGATGAAAGCCCCAGTTCTGCTGAAGAAAAGCAGCCCTAAAGCATGATGCAGCCACTACCATGCTGCTTCTTTGGAAATTGGAATTTTTGGAATCTCATCAGATCATAACACATTTTTCCACATGGTTTGGGGTGATTTAGTTGGGACTGGATTTTTTTGTGAGATAGGACTTCTGTAGCCACCCTACCCCATAGCCCAGACATGTGAAGAATACGAGAGATTCAGATATTCCTACAGCTCCTTTAATGTTTCCATATGTCTCTTTTCAGACTCCCTGGTAAGATTTTGTCTTGTCTTTTTGCTAATTTTGAAGGGACATCCTGTTCTTGGTAATGTCACTGTGGTGCCCTATTGTCTCAACTTGTTGCTGATGGCCTTTACTGTGTTCCATGGTACAACTATTGTTCTAGAAATTCTTTTATATCCCTCTCCTGATTGATCTCTTTTGACAAATGAGATACTATACTTACTTTGTAAGTGCTTTACAGCCCTTGGCTTCAGTAGTCATAGCATTACCTCTAAATAGATCAGTTTCATAGGGCTGCCACTGTTAGGCCCCTGAGCAAGGCCCTCAACCCTCTCTGCTTCAGGGGTGCCGTATCATGGCTGACCCTGCGCTCTGACCACAGCTTCCCAACAGGCTGGGGTATGCGAAGATAATTTCACTGTGCTCTACTGTATATGTGACCAATAAAGACTCATTATCATTCATTGACCTGAGACTATTTCACCTTCACGTGTACAGACATCTTTCAGGAAAGGCATACTAAGACAATTGTTTTTATTAAACTGTTTTATGTACTTTTTGTGGAATTTCATTTTTCTATAATAATAATAATAATAATAATAATAATAATAATAATAATAATAATAGTAATATTATCACTGCACAACATGATGGTTTCTGGCAGTTTCCTTTCTCTTATCACTGTAAACTTTACCACAGAATTTAAACAATTATATTTCCCCTTCAACATGAATATTTATTGTGATTCCCCCCCCCCCCCCCCCCCCCCTTTTTTTTTTTTTAGTGATTAAGTATCCAAAGCCTCAGGGTATCAGAAATGGAGCCTTTGGACCAGAGATAGACAAACATAATTACGGATAGATTGTCACATACTTTTGTGAGAGCGGACTTAAACTTATTGGACCTTCACTGTTACAATGCTCTGGTGATGGAAATTTTCATCCTTCTCCTCCTCGGTGTCAGCGTGAGTTCCACTCAATTCAGTGTTTAAAACAATATTTCATTAAAAATAAGAATAAAAATCCTGTTTTTACATTTTCATGTTGATGTATGCCTCCTCAACCAGATGATTGGCTGATTGGGGATTCAGAAGGAACCCTGTTTAACTATGGTCATGATGAAATAATCCCTGATAATAAGAATAATAAGAATAAATGTCAATTATATTGTACCTTTTTTTTTTTTTTAACCTTTAATTATATTGTACCTATTGAAACTCATAATGACTTCTCCAGTCTCAAAATGATTCAACCCCATGAATAGAATTCAAAACAGCACAAATATGCAAAACAGGTGTTGTCTCAAGCACACCTGATGCAACTAGCCAAGGGCTTCATTATTTGCATCAGGTGTGCTTGAACTGGAACACACACACACACACACACACACACACACACACACACACACACACACTCTATAATATAATATAATGAACCCATTTTCTATTAGCACATTGATATTAGGTGTACAGTTGATATGGTTTGGAATAAACAGCATTCTATGTTTCTGTTCACTCTTCTCTTTTTCCAGAGACCTGTGACATACCTGAAATAAACAATGGCTATGTTTGGCTACGTCAACTTTTTTTTGTATATAACTCATCAGTCCAGGTCCAATGTAACATTGCATACAAGATAGAAGGGCGTAATTTCCTGACCTGTGGCAAAAATGGATGGAATCCACCTCCTCCACAGTGCCACTTAAGTTAAGATTAATCAATGTTTTGAATGACTGATGAATGACTGATGACCAGATGATTGGCTGATTGGGAGTTCATTAGGAACCCTGTTTAACAATTGTCATGATAAAATAATCCCTGACAATGATGTAATAATAATGATGATGATGCTAATAATAATAATAATAATAATAATAATAATAATAATAATAAATGTTAGTTATATAGAACCTTTCATACATTTAGATTGCAGCTCAAAGTACAAGGTGAATTTAAAAAAAACAACACAGACACTGAAGCATATGCTAGTCCGAAATAAAATGGTAAAATAAGCAAGTCATAAGTAAGAAATAAAACCCAACCTGGCGTGCTGCTGTTGGAAAATAATCAACAACAGGGTGTGATGTGGCCCTAAGTGCTTTATTCCTCTTATACCACAGCAGATAGCCATGTTTCATTTATTAATGAACTGCACTGTATGTTTCTTAACTGTTTCTAGTTCTCGAATGTCCGTGCACCAAGTTCGTTCCTGGTAGCACTTATGTTTATTATGGCTATAAACAGTTGTTCCAGCCTTCCTTTGTTTCTTTCTTTTCAAGTTAATAAAATGCTACTTGTCATGTTAAAGAGAAACCAGAAAGCACAAAGTTCTCTGTCCTGAAGACTTTTCTGTGTCTTAACCTTAACATTAAGGATTTTAAGTAGCTTTAAGTAGTTGGGCCCAATTTGGAGTGTCTGAGTAATATGCATTTGTAAAGAACAAACTATAGGATCTCCAACATTATTGGGTCATTACGGTAAATAGTTATAAGAATAAAGATAAGCCTACATGTAGGCTATCAGACAACCAGAATGTTATACACATCAACAAGCGCTACTGTAAAACATAACCAAACCATTCACAGTAGTAACACAGCGGTCTAGCAGCAGCATTAATGTTTTATTTCTTCTCTAGACACGCATTTCGATGCTCGCGACAATATCTAGCTTGTCCAATGAACGTGTTCCTCTAAGACATGACGCACCTTTTATTTACAGCACAGCTCTCTGCACTAAGGTCACGTACGTCACGCGCGGTCACGTTCAGAGACGTCACGCGCGGTCACGTTCGAACATTTGCTCAACAGCGACCCCTGGTCACAGTTGTCGATAAGTCACGGGAAGGTAAACACCGAGGAAGCGTAACAAGATAAGTAAGATGTTTAAATTACTTTAACCAGCGCTAAAATGAATCGCGAGACTGAGTTTATGGTGTAACATTAAATAAAATCTAATATACGACGTCTTTAGTGCCTACTGAAAAAACAACTCGCGAGACTTTTCCAGTGTGGTTTGTAGACACACAGAGATGAACTCGACTGTAGTTAATAAATAAAATGAGCGCACTATGAGGGACGTTACATTCTTTTAGTTTTTACAAGTTGAACGCACATGACCGCCTCCACAAAGTCGTAATTACGAGTTTTAGGATTATGATTTATTACAGTTGACATGTCCAGTCCACAAAGTGAAGGTCTGGTGAATTTATTTTCAATAAAGACATTTCACTTGGTGCAGATTAGTTTTGAGAGAGTTGTCATGGATGAGGATACGAATGTTATTTGGGGAAAAACATTTTTTTGCATAGGTGTTTGAAGTACCTTTTAATGTTAAAAATAGCTACGATGGCCAACACCAACACACAGCTGCATTCTGGACTAACTGGAGCTTGTTTACGCTCCTACTGGAACATCCAGACAGTAAGGCATTACAATAATCCAACCTAGAGGTAATGGAAGCATGAACGAATGTTTCTGCATCATGTAGTGACATTATATTTTTTTTATCTTAGCAATATTTCTGAGATGAAAGAAGGCTATCCTAGTAATATTATCTAGATGAGCGTCAAATGAAATACTGGAGTCAATAATCACCCAAGGTCTTTTACTGCTGCACATGACGAAACAGAAAGACCATCCAGAGTTGCTATGTAATCAAAAAGCTTACTTCTAGCTGTATGTGGTCCTAGTAGAAGTACTTCTGTCTTGTCAAAATTTAGTAGAAGGAAGTTAATAAGCATCCAACGTCTAATGTCTTTTACACATTCCTCAACTTACTAAGCTGCCGTCTGTCATCTGGTTTTGCTTAAACATACAGCTGTGTATCATCAGCATAACAGTGGAAGCTAGTACCATATTTATGTATAATGTGACCTAGAGGTAGCGTATATAAAGTAAAAAGCAGTGGTCCTAAAACAGAACCCTGTGGAACACCGAACTTTACCTCAGTATGCGTTGCTATTTACATCTACGAACTGATAACGATCGGTCAAATAAGACCTGAGCCAGGAGAGGACCGTTCCCTTAATGCCAACAACATTTTCTTGCCTTTCAAGGAGAATAGTATGATCAATGGTATCAAAAGCAGTGGTAAGGTCAACTAACACATGTAAGGAAACAGTCACTATTCAAAGATCTCCGTGAAGAATACATTTATTACAGCACGACAGTGACAAAGTACATGAAGCACTTCAAGTTTGTCTGAGTCAAAGTGAACCACGAGCAATATCAGCACAGACATTTTATACTGTGTTTCAATCCAGGTTTTCTGTATGTAATGTAAATAAAGTTTCATTCTAAATGTAAATTAAGGATAGCATTTGTTGTGATCGCTTTCCATACTCACATCTCGGTACGGATGTTCTTACAGATGTGACCCTAAAAGGTGATGATGCTAACTACGGTCACATATCCCCTTTGTTCAGGGATGGTGTCGTGGCAAACAATCTTTCAAGCCTAAGTCAAAAATCTTCAGAGAGAGAAGCTTAGTAGATGTCAAAAAGTAATTATCTTTATTGAAACAATAAAGTGAGACAGTCTACAGAACGTCTCAATTATACAAACACACACAGCCCTTTTTATACCTTTCTCCACAGCATTCTCATCTTAGGCGGAGTTTTACCTTTTCTCATTAAAAACAGACCAATCATCTTCGCCACAATTAATTATTTATGTCTACTTGTTATCTTAAATTTGTGGAGCATGCGCAGTTAGTTGTTTTTCTTGAAAAGGATTTATGAGGAAAATGTTTCTTTTTTTCTTTTTCTTTTTTTAAAAAGGGTTTCACTCAGAGTCTTTGTTTTTTGTTTCTCTCTTCAACACACCTTTCTTATGCCTCAATGAGCTTCTGTCTGTTTCTGCTGTCCTAGCTGATATCTACCTCCCTTCCTGAGGCCCTATCCTAACTCCTTAATTGTCCTCCAGCCTCAAGGTTATTTACTTCTGTGTAGGAAAGTACAGGCGGATACAGAAAAACAATTATTGTTCAGCAAGACACAGAATTCATCTAACTCAATACACACTTAGAATAGAACTTGATCATAAAGTGTTGTATGGGTTTAGATTTTTAGAGATTTTAGAGTTTTTTAACTCAAGTCAATATTTATGTAATATTTAAATAATCTTTAACAACTCTTTGCCTTTAAAAACCAGTAGTCTCATGTACACTTTATACAGTTTTATGAGAACGTGAGAAGATGTTTTTTTTAGCGTTTGTTTCCTCTGTAGTGGACATTTTGTTTTTGCATCTCTCTCTTTTCTTTAAACTTATTTGACTTTCCCTTTTAATTTCTGCTGTGTGATCAAGAACAAATTCCACCAAATTTAATATTTCCTCTTTCTTTTCCCCAACCCTGAATGTGTGACACAATTTGCTAACCACTAAACCACCGTGCCTCCCTATGTAATGTTTTTATGCAGAAACACTCAATATTCTTTTACTCTGATTTGAGACATTTTCTTTTACGTGGGTTCTCAGAAGGATATTAGCTAAGTAATTATACACAAAATTCTGCTCCTTCCTAATCCTCCTCCTTCTCTACCTTTTTCTTCTTCTATTATCTTGTATATATTTACTGTCTGTGCTTCAAAAGTAAATGTAACTTATTTCGCACATATATTTTTTATTTCAGGGTAACTTTCTTGGACAGTAGTGATCTAGGACAGAGGAACACCTAGAGCCTAGCTGGTGTCTAACATTTACAGTTGAAGATGTTGCGCTACATGATCATCTGCTCTACACTTCTCATGACTGCTGTAACGGTCCGAGGTGAGGACTCTTTTATACATTAGATGTTATAGCTCCAGCTCCCCACCTTATATATACAGTATCTCACAAAAGTGAGTACACCCCTCACAGTTCTGTAAATATTTGATTATATCTTTTCATGTGACAACACTGAAGAAATGATACTTTGCTACAATGTAAAGTAGTGAGTGTACAGCTTGTGTAACAGTGTAAATTTGCTGTCCCCTCAAAATAACTCAACACACAGCCATTAATGTCTAAACCGCTGGCAACAAAAGTGAGTACACCCCTAAGTGAAAATGTCCAAATTGGGCCCAATTAGCCATTTTCCCTCCCCGGTGTCATGTGACTTGTTAGTGTTACAAGGTCTCAGGTGTGAATGGGCAGCAGGTGTGTTAAATTTGGTGTCATCGCTCTCACACTCCCTCATACTGGTCACTGGAAGTTCAACATGGCACCTCATGGCAAAGAACTCTCTGAGGATCTGAAAAAAAGAATTGTCGCTCTACATAAAGACGGCCTAGGCTATAAGAAGATTGCCAAGACCCTGACACTGAGCTGCAGCACGGTGGCCAAGACCATACAGCGGTTTAACAGGACAGGTTCCACTCAGAAAAGGCCTCGCCATGGTCGAACAAAGAGGTTGAGTGCACGCGCTCAGCGTCATATCCAGAGGTTGTCTTTGGGAAATAGACGTATGAGTGCTGCCAGCATTGCTGCAGAGATGGAAGGGGTGGGGGTTCAGCCTGTCAGTGCTCAGACCATATGCCGCATACTGCATCAAATTGCCCTGCATGGCGTTCGTCCCAGAAGGAAGCCTCTTCTAAAGATGATGCACAAGAAAGCCCGCAAACAGTTGGTTGAAGACAAGCAGACTAAGGACATGGATTACTGGAACCATGTCCTGTGGTGTGATGAGACCAAGATAAACTTATTTTGTTCAGATGGTGTCAAGCGTGTGTGACGGCAACCAGGTGAGGAGTACAAAGACAAGTGTGTCTTGCCTACAGTCAAGCATGATGGTGGGAGTGTCATGATCTGGGGCTGCATGAGTGCTGCCGGCACTGGGGAGCTACATTTCATTGAGGGAACCATGAAAGCCAACATGTACTGTGACATACTGAAGCAGAGCATGATCCCCTCCCTTCAGACACTGGGCCGCAGGGCAGTATTCCAGCATGATACCGACCCCAAACACACCTCCAAGACGACCACTGCCTTGCTAAAGAGGCTGAGGGTGAAGGTGATGGACTAAACCTTACTGAGCATCTGTGGGGCATCCTCAAACGGATGAGAGGGGGTGTACTCACTTTTGTGAGATACTGTAAAATATATTTTGAGTGGACAACAAATTTACAGTTACACAAGCTGTACACTCACTGCTTTACATTGTAGCAAAGTGTCATTTCTTCAGTGTTGTCACATGAAAAGATATAATCAAATATTTACAAAAATGTGAGGGGTGTACTCACTTTTGAGATACTGCATATAATTGCTGACAAATCACTGTGGTATAAGTGGAATAACTGACTGTTTTTCCCCTAATTTTTCTTTTTTCCAGAAAAAGACTGTATGAGTCCTGACTGGATTACAAATGGAAAATATATATTTCAGTATCCAGGGGAAACTTTGCTTGGAGCAACAATCACAGCAGAGTGTAATGAAGGGTAAAAATTGTTTATCCATATTTGGTTCTGCACACATGTATCTGCACAATAATAGTGAATAAACAGACTGTGGGTAAATAAGCAGACTATGTAATGTATACAAACTATACTGCACTACTACAAAAGTTTGGATACTTTTAAAATAAAATTGTTTCCCGAAACGAGCAGCCTTCGTTTAGAACATAGGAGAAGCAGTTAAGAAGAATTTTAATAAAAGCCTCCTGGGTGAAGCTTCTCATGAAGGTGGTTGAGAAAATGCCAAGAGTGTTGATCACCACATAATTCCATATTTGTGTTTATTCATTGTGATAATGTCTTAATGTCTTTATCCAACTTTTACCTGGTGGTGTAAAATCAAAAGTGTTGCAGATCATACAAAGATAAGACTATATGTTAATACACCTAATGCAGCTTTTTGACAGTCTGCTTGTCATTATTCGGAGGCCATTAAAGCAGAACAGACACGTCCTTTCATTTCATTATTTATAAGAAGATCTAAAGGAAAACACTACTCCATGATAACTTGCAGAATGTTATGATGCTTCAGTCTTTACTTGCCATATATATATATATATATATATATATATATATATATATATATATATATATATATATATATGTATATATGTGTGTGTGTGTGTGTGGGTGTGGTTGTTTTTTAAAACTTGTTTATTGCTAAATTAAAATCTATTTGCAGATATTTGCTTGTTGGTGAACCAACTAGATATTGCAGAGAATATGGTTGGGATGGGAGAGCTCCTGTATGTGAAGGTAATGTCATTTTTCGCTTTTACATTTTTAATTTTTAAAATAGTTTTGTGCTACATTATTATGATAATAGTTTATTCAGCATTTAGCATTTAGTCAGTTAGGTAAAGAAAATGAATTGCGGTTTAGTGCTTATGTAATGTGTGACTTTGGAGGAAGGAGTTGAAGACCGTTTACCATAACCTAGTTGCAAAAGTGTGCACACCCCTAAATTAATCCTTTGTTGAAGCACATTATTACACCACTCGGTCTTTTGGGGTAAGAGTCTATCAGCGTGGAACATCTTGACTTGGCAATACTTGGCACTCTTTCTTGCAAAAATATTCTAGATCCAAAAATTGTGAGGGTATCTCCTGTGCACAGCCTGCATCAGGTCACCCCCCAGATTTTTAGGTGGATTCAGGTCTGGACTCTGACTAGGTCATTAAAAAACTTTGGTCTTCTTTTGGTTAAGATATTTATTTGTTGATTTGGATGTATGCTTTGGGTTGTTGTCATGCTGAAAGGTGAAATTTCTTTTCATCTTTTACTTACAGTGCTGTGAAAAAGTGTCTTCTGTTTTTCTCATACTAAATAGATTTTAGATCTTCAAATGAAATGCAATGTTACACAAAGGCAACCTGAGTAAACACACAATACGGTTTATATTTAATTCAGATGCGTCTTAATGATGTTCTGGGTTAGCAGTGGTTTTCGCCTCGTCACTATTCCATGGATGCCATTTTTCCCAGTGTCTTTCTGATAGTGGAGTCATGATAGTGACCTTTATTGATGCAAGAGAGGCCTGTAGGGCCTTCGATGTTGTCCTCAATGTTCGCTCTTTTGTGACTTCCTGGATGAGTAATTGCTGTGCTCTTGGAGGAACTTTGGAAGGTCGGTCATTTCTTAGAAGGTTCACTACTGTGCTGACTTTTTCCATTTGGAGATGATGGTTGTCACTGTGGTTCTTTGGAGTCCCAGAGCCTTTGAAATAGTTTTATAACCCTTCCCAGAAGGACTGAAATACATCACCTTCTTCCTCATCATTTCTAGAATTTATTTCAACTTTGGCATTGTGTGTTATTAAGATCTTTTAACCAACTTCATGCTGTTCAAAAAGTTCTATTTAAGTGTTGATGTGATTGAACAGGGTTTGCAGTAATCAGACCTGGTTGTGTCTAGTCCAGCTGAACTCCATTATGAATGCAGTTTCATAGATTTTGGGAATTAGTAACTATAGGGGCAAATACATTTTCACACAGGCCCAGTTGGTATTGGATAACTTTTTTTGCTTCAATAGATAATATTATCACTTTCTATTAATATTATATTTTGTGTTTACTCGGGTTGCCTTTGTTTTATCTTGCTTTAATTTCTGAAACAATTTAGTACGAGATCTACACAAAAACAGAAGGAATCAGGATGGGGCAAATACTTTTTCACACCACAGTACTAGCAGACACTTGAATGTTTTGCACAATAATTGACTGGTATTTGTAGCTACTCATGATTCTCTCCTCGATTTAAAAAAAAAAAAAAAAAAAAAAAAAAAAAAAGATAAAAGCCCCAGTTCTGCTGAAGAAAAGCAGCCCTAAAGCATGATGCAGCCACTACCATGCTGCTTCTTTGGAAATTGGAATGTTTGGAATCTCATCAGATCATAACACATTTTTCCACATGGTTTGGGGTGATTTAGTTGGGACTCGATTTTTTTGTGAGAAAGGACTTCTGTAGCCACCCTACCCCATAGCCCAGACATGTGAAGAATACGAGAGATTCAGATATTCCTACAGCTCCTTTAATGTTACCATATGTCTCTTTTCAGACTCCCTGGTAAGATTTTGTCTTGTCTTTTTGCCAATTTTGAAGGGACATCCTGTGCTTGGTAATGTCACTGTGGTGCCCTATTGTCTCAACTTGTTGCTGATGGCCTTTACTGTGTTCCATTGTACAACTATTGTTCTAGAAATTCTTTTATATCCCTCTCCTGATTGATCTCTTTTGACAAATGAGATACTACACTTGCTTTGTAAGCTCTTTACAGGCCATGGCTTCAGCAGTCATACCATTACCTCTAAATAAATCTAATTCATTGCCCTCATACTATTTCACCTTCACTTGTACAGACATCTTTCAGGAAAGGCATACTAAGACAATTGTTTTTATTAAACTGTTTTATGTACTGTTTGGAATTTCATTTTTCTATAATAAAAATAATAGTTGTTGTTATCACTGCACAATATGATGGTTTCTGGCAGTTTCCTTTCTCTGATCACTGTAGATTTTACCACAGAATTTATACAATTATATTTACCCTTCAACATGAATATTTAGTGATTTTTTTTTTTTTTTAGCGATTAAGTGTACAAAGCCTCCCGGTATAACAGATGGAGCTTTTGAACCAGAGAAAGACTCATAATTATGGACACAGTTACATACTCTTGTAACAGAGGTCTTGAGCTTTTTGGACTTCCAGTATTAACCTGCTCTAGTGATGGAACTTTTCAGCCTTCTCCTCCTCGGTGTCTGCGTGAGTTCCACTCAATTCAGTGTTTAAAACAATATTTCATTCTGTTTTTACATTTGTATGTTGATCATGATGATTTTAAAAGTTATAAATTATATATTTGAGCACAAACAGGTACAAGAAGTAAAAAAAAAGTGACATTCTTTTTATACAGTTGTGTCCTGTGAGAGACCAGAAATCCCAAACGCAGTTAGATCTGAAGGAAAGTCACCACCTTATAAATATAACAACTTTGTCCGCTACCGGTGTAATAAAGGCTACAGAATGAATGGGTCTGATTACCTGGTCTGTAAGGAAGATGGGTGGAATCCACCTCCTCCTCAGTGCAATGGTACTACTAATGAATGTTTCTCAATAATAAACATAATTATATATTCACTGGTATATGACTGGTTCACGGAGATTCATGCAATCAGATGTTATGTTTGATATCAGATGATGTGATTTTTTTTTCCAGAGGTTTAATTGCCATTCTTTTCTTCCTCAGTTATTACGTGATTAAAACCTCCTGATATAAAGAATGGAATATTTAACCCCCAGAAGGAGTTATATGAATACAGAGAGACAGTCACATGCTCTTGTAATGAAAGTTTTAGACTCATTGGAGCTTCAACAATATCATGTACTGATGATGGAACATGAGACGTCTCCCCAATGTCTGGGTAAGTATTGGAGAAAATCTCAAAGATACGATTGTGTTGTTTTGTAAGAGGTTGAAATTTGCTGCAAAAAGCACATGTCTTATTAGTGTTAAAGCTTTCATTGTTTTATGGTTTAAGCATGTACAGCAGGGTCAACCACTTGTGTATTCAGCAAATTATTTCTGCGGATCCGAGAAATAAGTTCCACTTAAAAATACTGCAGTTATGAGCGATCAATGAATGAAAAAACTTCTCTAGTTCTCCAGTATCCTCCTGGAATCCACCTCCTCCACAGTGCCACTTGTTACGAACCCGGTCTAGGTCGGGCCGCAACATACAAGAAGAAAAAAAAAAAAGAAAAAAGGGTTGGCAAGACCAAGATTGCGTTTACTTTGCTTTATTTTCCAAACGGAGCACCTTTTATATATACACAGAGTGGTTTTAGTCTTCAGAAGCCGGCCAGGCCAAAATAATAAACAAAACTACCCTCTACCTTAACCAAGAAAACTAACTAACCTACAAGAAAAGAAAACAAAAATACACCATCTTCCCTCACTCCCTAGCTAACCCAAAAACAGGAGAAAAGAGGAATCAACATAAATGGCGCCAACTTCCTACAAACCACTCTTAACCGTGCACTATTTACACAGGTGACTATTAGTGTGTTAATTAACAAAATACTATATACACATTTTATTTTTATATATATATATAAAAATAAAATGTGTATCACGTGAATCGTAATGGGGCAGAGCATAAACAAAGTCAAAACAGGCATAAGGTCATACACAGGCGAAATAGTCATACACAACACAATGGCAACGATCTGCCCTGGGATGGAGACTGACGGGGCTTAAGTACACTTCCAGAAGCGTGCAGGCAACCAATCCTGTCGCACAAGGCTGGAGCAGGCGTGGACAAGACGTGATCATCCAGTAGCAAGCCGGAATGTGATGCATGCAGTGGGTGGGGCCTAGACAAGGGGGAGGAGACAAAAGAAAACCCAGCCCACCACCGACAGAAACACAAATGGCACATAGAACAAACAGAAATACATTGGATTACGCAACACATTTAAGTAAGATTAATCAATGTTTTGAATGACTGATGTGTTTAACAATTGTCATGATAAAATAATGATAATAATAATAATAATTGTTAATTATATTGTACCTTTCATACATTTAAATTGCAGCTCAAAGTACAATGTGAATATAGAAAACAGAAATGCAGAAGCATACGCTAGTCAGAAACAAAATGGCAAAATAGGCAAGTAATAAGTAAGGAATAAAACAAATTTGACAAATGAGATACTATACTTGCTTTGTAAGCACTTTACAGCCCTTGGCTTCAGTAGTCATAGCATTACCTCTAAATAGATCAATTTCATAGGGCTGCCACTGTTGGGCCCCTGAGCAAGGCCCTCAACCCTCTCTGCTTCAGGGGTGCCGTATCATGGCTGACCCTGTGCTCTGACCACAGCTTCCCAACAGGCTGTGGTATGCGAAGATAACAATTTCACTGTGCTCTACTGTATATGTGACCAATAAAGACTCATTATCATTCATTGACCTGAGACTATTTCACCTTCACGTGTACAGACTTCTTTCAGGAAAGGCATACTAAGACAATTGTTTTTATTAAACTGTTTTATGTACTGTTTGTGGAATTTCATTTTTATATAATAATAATAATAATAGTAATAATAATAGTAATATCACTGCACAACATGATGGTTTCTGGCAATTTCCTTTCTCTTATCACTGTAGACTTTACCACAGAATTTAAACAATTATATTTCCCCTTCAACATGAATATTTATTGTGATTCCCCCCCCCCCCCCCTTTTTTTTTTTTAGTGATTAAGTGTCCAAAACCTCAGGGTATCAGAAATGGAGCCTTTGGACCAGAGATAGACACATATAATTATGGACAGATTGTCAGATACTTTTGTGAGAGCGGACTTAAACTTATTGGACCTTCACTGTTACAATGCTCTGGTGATGGAAATTTTCATCCTTCTCCTCCTCGGTGTCAGCGTGAGTTCCACTCAATTCAGTGTTTAAAGCAATATTTCATTAAAAATAAGAATAAAAATCCTGTTTTTACATTTTCGTGTTGATGTATGCCTCCTCAACCAGATGATTGGCTGATTGGGGATTCAGAAGGAACCCTGTTTAACTATGGTCATGATGAAATAATCCCTGATAATAAGAATAAATGTTAATTATATTGTACCTTTTTTTTTACCTTTAATTATATTGTACCTATTGAAACTCATAATGACTTCTCCAGTCTCAAAATGATTCAACCCCATGAATAGAATTCAAAACAGCACAAATATGCAAAACAGGTGTTGTCTCGAGCACACCTGATGCAACTAGCCAAGGGCTTCATTATTTGCACCAGGTGTGCTTGAACTGGAACACACACACACACTATAATATAATATAATATAATATAATATAATATAATGAACCCATTTTCTATTATCACATTGATATTAGGTGTACAGTTGATATGGTTTGGAATAAACAGCATTCTATGTTTCTGTTCACTCTTCTCTTTTTCCAGAGACCTGTGATATACCTGAGATAAACAATGGCTATGTTTGGCTACGTCAACTTTTTTTGTATATAACTCATCAGTCCAGGTCCAATGTAACATTGGATACAAGATAGAAGGGCGTAATTTCCTGACCTGTGAGGATAATAGATGGAATCCACCTCCTCCACAGTGCCACTTAAGTAAGATTAATCAATGTTTTGAATGACTGATGAATGACTGATGACCAGATGATTGGCTGATTGGGAGTTCATTAGGAACCCTGTTTAACAATTGTCATAATAAAATAATCCCTGACAATGATGTAAAAATAATGATGATGATAATGATAATAATAATAAAAAAATGTTAGTTATATAGAACCTTTCATACATTTAGATTGCAGCTCAAAGTACAAGGTGAATTAAAAAAAACACAAACACTGAAGCCGTTACGAAGCGTAGACGGAGACAAGCGCGGGCGAGCAGAGAGATGGCGTGTGACTGAACACAGAATGAGAATCAAATCGGGACAGAGCAGGTAAGCTGTAGGCAAATTCGTAGTGAGAGACGAGCGTGAAGTCGAGCACCAGGGAAGTATGAGCTTGCTCTCGCTCTCTCTCTCTCTCTCCCTCATAATCAAACCAGCCCACCATGTCACAGAGATCACACTTTATTCCCCATTCTGATGTTTGATGTTACCATTAACTAAAGCTCTTGACCTGTATCTGCATGATTTTATGCACCGGATTAGGGCTGCAACTAACAATTATTTTCATAATCCCCACCCCACTGTCATGATTCCCCCTTGAAGCAGCGTGCTCTAAGCGTGAATGCACGAGCACCTGCTTTTCCATTGTTGACAATAGTGACATCTGCACACGTGTGTTTTGTTTATGTTTCTGTCATGTCTCCTCCCCGTTCTGTCATTGGCTGGGATTTTCATGTGTGTCTGAATCGCCCTCAGCTGTGAGCATTTATGACACTGATCATGTCCACACATATACCGCGCGCCTCCCAGCACACAACGCGGAAGATTATAGTAGAGTTAGATTAGTTCATATAGTAGTCATAGTCACGGTCCATGTTTAGAGGTAGTTTAGTTCATATAGTAGTCATAGTCACGTTCCATGTTTAGAGTTAGTTCACACTGGATTATCCGCTCCCAGTTCCTTGTCATAGTTCATGTTTCTCGTTTTGTTTATCGACCCTGTTTTCCGTGTCACGACCTTGATTCATGGTTATCCCTGTGTATGCCTGTTTGCCGATCGCCTGACCTGTGCCTGTTTTGGATGACGTTTGTGGATTTGTCAGCCTGTGTCTCCTTTAAAATAAAACACTGTTCATACTGCACTTGCATCCGTCCTATCTCCGCTCCGTCACGATACGCGACACCCACACTTCCGTTATAATAAATTACAGAAGTTACACTGCAGGCGCGCAAATACAGCATATGACGACAAACTTAAATTAAACTACTTTAGTATTTACTCTCTGAAGGGTGTTTTCTGAACAGACGTAATGTAATGAGTAAATCTCCCCCACACTGCGTGCAGAAAAACTAATCCATAATGAGATTTGTTGACAACGATTTTCATAATCGATTATCGATTAGTTGTTGCAGCTCTACACTGGATAAGTGCATTAATGAGTCGTTGTACAGGTGTTCCTGTTAAAGTGAACTAATCTGGCACACCAGATGAATTTAGAATCCCTAAAATGGTGGGAAAAAGAGCAATAAGTTTGTTAGTCATAGTTAAACTGACTATTGTTAAAAGTGCTATGGAAATAAATTTTAATTGAATAGTAGTGTAAAGCATGGTGGTATTGCTGTGGGTTTTTTTGCACGTTAAGCTATTATTTTCACCTACAATCTCAGTCATGTTTTTTCTCTCTTCATTTTGTATAGTTGGTCTTGTTTGTGGTGGTTGCTGCTTCTTCTACTACTGCTGCTGCTGGAAGAAACGGTGGAAAAGTGCGATTTTCTAAAAATAAATAAATAAATCAATCAAAATAATTTAAAAATGAAAGCTTGACTAAAAATCACGTTTTTTAATCTAATGAGCACTAACCTGATTTTTTGCACTTATGTTCTTTATTCTTTTTTTCCCCGAAACATGCACACACCATGCTCAGTGGCACGTGAAGAACACTACATACAGTGCTCTCCACTAATATTGGCACCTTTGCTAAATATGAGCAAAGAAGGCTGTAAAAAATTGTCTTTATTGTTTAATCATTTGATCTTTTGTTAAAAAAATTCATACAAATACTCGAGACTCACATGAGAGCTCATGGATATCAAGCAAAAAAAAAAAAACCTTTGTTAAATATAGGTGTGCAACAATTACTGGCACCCCTATGAGTTCATGTGAGAATAATATATTTGAAGTATATTCCCATTGATATTTTACTTTTTCTTAATACACCTGGGTGACTAGGAACAGGAAATTTTTCAACCATGACTTCCTGTTTCATAGGGGCATAAATATGAGGGTGCACACAGGCCAAATTCCCTTAGTCATTCATAACAATGGGTAAGACCAAGGAATATAGCTGTGATGTGCTGCAAAAAAATGTCCAGGACCTGGACATTTTGCTAGAACACATGCTAGAACTCTATCAAATATCAACAGATATTAAATAAAAACTTGACCGTCACTGACAGAAAGCTTAAAATGGGCTGTGGTTGGATCTTCCAGCAGGACAATCATACATCAAAACAAACAAAAATGGTTTACGGACCACAAAATCAAGGTCCTGCCATGGCCATCGCGGTCCCCTGAGTTGCAACACATAGAAAACCCCACAGGTGAACTGAAGAGGAGAGTCCACCAGCGTGGACCTCGAAATTTGAAGGATCTGGAGAAATTCTGTATGGTCTTCTATCCCTTGCCATATAAAACTCAGAACGATTGCAGAACAATTCTAAGTGTTTCCAACTCCCAAGACGGTTCTGTAGAGCCCGAAGGTTTATAGACCAGAGGATGATGTTTGTTGGTAAACAAAACCTATTAGCTGTACTCCTGCTTGTGAATCAAAAAGGGCTTTGACTGCATGCATGTTGTGATGACTGTTAAATGTCTGATGACTTAAATGTCTGATGACTGCATGCATGTTGTGATGACTGTTAAATGTCTGATGACTGTTAAATGTCTGATGACTTAAATGTCTGATGACTGCATGCATGTTGTGATGACAAATATCTGATGACTGTTAAATGTCTGATGGTTGTTAAATGTCTGATGGTTGTTAAATAAAAATACATCAAGAAACAAGTTTTAGGATTATGATTTATTACAGTTGACATTTCCAGTCCACAAAGTGAACGTCTGGTGAATTTATTTTCAAGAAAGACATTTCAGTTGGTGCAGACTAGTTTTGAGATAGTTGTCATGGCTGAGGATACGAATGTTATTTGGAAAATAAATGTTTTTGCATCGGTGTATGAAGATAATCGATTAATTGGACGATTTCCCCCAACTCCTGTTTTACACAACTGTTTGTCCAAAACAGAAAAGAACCCAATACACACACACGAATATATATTATTAATGTAGGACGGTAGTTTAATTGGGTGCTTTTTGTGCATCCATAAAAATAACGCATAAATACTATAAAATAAATGTTTTACACATATATATATATATATATATAAATTTATTGTATAGTATTTATGCTTTTTTTTATTGATGCACAGAAGGAATCCAATTAAACTACAGTCCTGCATTAAAAATAAAAACTCACTTTCACTGCACCTTGTGGTTTATGTTCCTCACTGCCTTTAGGAATATTATTTTACTTGTTTACTTTTGATCGTAGTGTTTTAATGAGGCATTACAGATCTCACTCGCGCTCCCACTCTGTATCACTGCGTCTGCACCGCGTGTGAGGAGCAACGCGGCCTCGTTACTAACACGTCACTTTTCCATTATAATAAATTACAGAGGTTACACTGCAGGTGCGCAAATACAGCATATAATGACAATAAACTTAAATTAAACTAAACCTTTTAAGCAACTTGCACCAGTTTCCCCTGCCCCTTACACACAGTGGAGCATTTTGGATATAAACATAAGTTTGTCCTCGTGCATGAGTTTGATCTCCGCAGTGTTTAAAATGCCCCCCTCTGCCTTAGAGGACTTGGAGGTTACACACTTTTTCCTCAGTCACGTGACGATTTCTCCTCCGTCATAAAAGGTAACGCTGACAGAAAGTATACTGAAGAAAGTTTTACGGCGAACAAGAGAGTTCGGCTGTGTCCCAAACTGCACACTTGCCAACTATAGGCCTGTAGTGGGGAAAAATACATGCATCTCGGCTACTATACAGTAGGTAAGTATGCGATTTGAGACGCAGCCCATGGCTTCAAGCAGTCGTCTATTTGCACGTATAGCATGACTAATAATTAACCGCACTTGAAGCGTTCGTAAAAAATTTAAATAAAAACACCCAAGACTGTATACGGTACCATAACGAAGACGAACTGTATGTCGATACGTGAAATTTTGGAGGGACGTCGGATGGCGTGGCGCGGTGACGTAATGACGCGGGCTCTTAATCTAATTATGATCTATTACATGTAAAACGGGTACATGACAGGAGTATTCTAAAAGCGACTCATGTAAACACCTCAATCACATTATTACCTTACTTAGATTAAGGTCAATAATTAGATTATTGCTGTCCATGTAAACGTAGTCATTGTCTCAACACACTGTGAAGAGGGTGGTTCAAGTGGCCAAAAAATCTGCAAGGATCACAGCTGGAGAATTGCAGAAGTTAGTTGCGTCTTGGGTTCAGAAAGTCTCCAAAACTACAATCTGAAGTCACCTACATCACCACAAGTTGTTTGGAAGGGTTTCAAGAAAAAAGCCTCTACTCTCATCCAGAAACAAACTCGAGCGTCTTCAGTGTGCAGACACTACTGGAACTTCAAATGGGATCGGGTTCTATGGTCAGATGAAACCAGAATAGAGCTTTTTGGTAATAAACACCAGAGGTGGTTTTGGTGCACACAGAGAGGTAGTCATATGGAAAAGTACCTCATGCCCAGGGTTAAATATGGTGGAGGCCCTTTAATGTTTTGGGGCTGTTTTTCTGCCAGAGGACCTGGACATTTTGTTAGAACACATAGCATCATGGTCTCAAATATCACCAGCTATTAAATGAAAACCTGACTGTCTCTGCCAGGAAACTTATAATGGTCCGTGGTTGGATCTTCCAGCATGATCCAAAACATACATCAAAACCAACACAAAAATGGTTTACTGACCACAAAATCCTGCCATGGCCATCCCAGTTCCCAGAGTTGCAACCCATAGAAAACCCCACAGGTGAACTGAAGAGGACACTCCACCAGCGTGGAGCTCTAAATTAGAAGGATCTGGAGAAATTCTGTATGGTCTTCTATCCCTTGCCATGTAAAACTCCGAGCTGTTATCTTGGCAAAGGGAGGTAGCACAAAGTATTGACTAAAAGGGTGCCAATAATTATTGCACACCTATATTTAAAGTGTTTTTTTTTTGGATAAACCTTTTTGTTTTGTTTGCAGTTGTCTGATATCCATGAGAGTAGACTATTTTTGTGAATTGTTTGAACAAAAGATCAAATGGTTCAACAATAAAGGCAATTTTTTTTTACAGCTTTCTTTGCTCATATTTACCAAGGGTGCCAATATTAGTGAAGGGCACTGTATATCTAAATAAACAATGCTTATCAGCATGATCACATTGGTGTAGTTTTTATCAACTTAATTTGCCTTTCTGTTCCAGAACGATTCAACTTGATTCCAAACCATAAGACGATTCTGTAGTTCTCCACCATTTATAGACCAGAGGAATCTTCACCAAAAAGCATGTACTGACTGACTGAGACCCATACACATCCCAGAGTCTCTCCAGCAACCTAATTTGATCAAGATTGGGATGACAACTTGCTTTACGATACTGAATAACCTTAGCATTTATGTACAAATATGTATGGTGGCCAACCATCAAGGGAAGTCCCACAACGCCATCGAGTCACCGGATTAACTTTACGTCCTATAAAGGAAGCCAGCTTACCGGCAAGAAGGGGAGAAACGGCAAAGCTCAGTGTTCTCCTCTTGGATTATACAAGCAATTACTTTTTCATGTTGCCTTGCCTGATCTTGCCTGTGATCATTTTCGTCGCATTGAGGAATTATCGGAAGTTGTGCATTATTTTCCTTTTCTGAGTCACAGAACATCAGTGCTTCTCACGAGCTCCCAGACTGAGGCGTGTTACCGGTGAGGCCGTTCCGACACATACACTCACCCACGCTACCCTGGACCTTTACTGACAATTCAAACGCACTCACACAGTTTTGTACATTGTCTATAATTTGCTGTTCTCTGTATTTTCTTTAACTTTTTGTATAATACAGTTTGGGTTTTAGCAGAGTTACTGGTAGCAAGGTTTTTCTTTCTTGTGTATACAGTATCTCAAAAGTGAGTACACCCCTCACATTTCTGTAAATATTTGATGATATCTTTTCATGTGACAACACTGAAGAAATGACACTTTGCTACAATGTAAAGTAGTGAGTGTTCAGCTTGTGTAACAGTGTGAATTTGCTGTCACTTCAAAATAACTCAACACACAGCCATTAATGTCTAAACCGCTGGCAACAAAAGTGAGTACACCCCTAAGTGAAAAGGTCCAAATTGGGCCCCAAAGTGTCAATATTTTGTGTGGCCACCATTATTTTCCAGCACTGCCTTAACCCTCTTGGGGTTGGAGTTCACCAGAGCTTCACAGGCTGCCACTGGAGTCCTCTTCCCAAAAAGTCCCAAAGTGTCAAGGTCTCGAACATCCACCAGCTCTGTGATGTCGTCATGGAGGAGTGGAAGAGGACCTGTGAAGCTCTGGTGAACTCCATATAAATGATTTAATCACGAAAATAACAGCGCAGTGCCCCCACTGAATAATTACCTCACTCACACACTATGAGCTATATGGGTATTCCTCAGAAACAAATATCAAACATAACAATGTCAAATATATACAAACCTTATTAAATGAAAAAGACAAGTTCAATGCAGCCAAACAATATGTATAACAAAAAAAATAAAATAATTTTCCCTATATTCTTTAACTGTATGAATGTATACTAGACAAATTTAGATCAGTAAACTCAAATACTCATTTCCTCCTCACAAAATGACATACCAGAGATAACCAATGCCTCAGATGGTTTTGGGCTAAGAAACATTAAACACCACGAGCCATATAGTTTATATTTAATAACTTAAACCCTTTTTTGTTAAATGTTCAAAACCTTTACCAAGCGCTTGGGTTTTCTGTTGGGGCCCGTGAGTTGGTGCACATACCAAAAAAACCTCCTGGGTTCCTTTAATGAACGGCTACTAAAAACTCTCCATTACTCACGCCTCTCAAAGAGAAGAATTAGCTGACTTGGAAACGAGCTGAGTGAGGGAATGAATCCGCTGCAAACAAGGTTCCAGTAGGCCACAGTCGAGTCAGCGATGCAGGTTTGACGGTAGAGTCCTCCTCAGCACGGTCCTCCTCAGCACGGTGCTACCGTGCTACTCAGCACGTCCTTGTCCCTTCAGTTTCACGGTGAAAACTGCGGCTGGCGGTTACAGCTGTCCGTCTCTCACGACGACATTAGCTTAACGTCCACGAGTTACAGTTTGTACTTGGCTTTATTTCAAGCTAGTGCAAAACAATAAACACAGATAACCTAGCTGCACTTCACTTAAACCTACGGTTCACAAAGTTACCAAACTGCTAGTTGCACACGACTCTTAGCTGAACAAAATTATATTTGCGCCACTACTGTAACAGTACTTTAGTCTACAAACATCGTCACCTCGGCGTTAAAACTCCATTTTCTGCTCCCGCGTGTCATTCCCTCCAAGTCGCTTCACCTCTCATCCCACTCTTTTCGCCACGCCCCAACAAAGGTGATGTCTGATTGGCTAAGAGTGTAATTAAACAGGAAACCTATTGGCTTAGACTACTCCACTGAAAACAATTTGCAACTCGCCCTAAAACAAAGAATTATGGGAAATGTAGTTTTCCATTGAATTTACCAAAATATGTAGCGAGCACGCCATTTATTCAGATGCGTTTCTGGGAGGTACCTACATTTGTAAAACAGCACAGGTATTTCTGACTGTAAAATGAACAATAGCTTTATATTAATAGGATAGGATCTAGTACATTATTGTTTCTAAAGTAACAGCTCATACACCGGGATGTGGATGCTTTATATAATACATGATTTAAACATGTTTAACAAAGTAAAGTGTTTTTTTGGAGAAGTTTTATTAACATTTTTGGAAGGAATTTCTGTTGTAAGCACGCTCAGTCTTGGTTACATTTTCAGTTTTCACAGTAAAATGACAGGCTGTGCTTTGTTTGTGTGTGTGTGTGTGTGTGTGTGTGTGTGTGTGTGAGAGAGAGAGAGAGAGAGAGAGAGAGAGAGAGAGAGAGAGAGAGAGACTGGTGAGGGAATGACTGTCTATCATAGCTATAACATAGGTGAGAACAGGAGCTACAGTGGTTTCCTCAATAAATAAATGACCAAGTATAATATTTTTATCTCATTTGTTTAATTGGGTTCTCTTTATCTACTTTTAGGACTTGTGTGAAAATCTGATGAAGTTTTAGGTCATATTTATGCAGAAATATAGAAAATTCTAAAGGCTTATAAATAATTGCTGACAAATCACTGTGGTATAAGTGGAATAACAGACTGTATTTCCCCCTAATTTTTATTTTTTCCAGAAAAATCCTGTGGAAATCCTGGCAATATTCCCAATGAAAAGTATATATATCAATCTACAGACGGAAATTGGCTTGGTGCAACCATCACAGCAAAGTGTCATGAAGGGTAAAAATTGTTATCCATATTTGGTTCTGCACACATGAATCTGCACAGGGTCCAGTTTCTTGGATTAGGATCATTTTAATTGTTCTAGGAGTGCTGGGAAAGTATGTTCTCTCTCTCTCTCTCTCTCTCTCTCTCTCTCTCTCTCTCTCTCTCTCTCTCTCTCTCTCTCACACTCTCTCTCTCACTCAAACCAATCCACCATGTCACAGAGATCACACTTTTGTCCCCCATTCTGATGTTTGATTAACTAAAGCGCTTGACCTGTATCTGCATGATTTTATGCCCTGGATTAGGGCTGCAACTAACGATTGTTTTCATTATCGATTAGTTGGACAAGTATTTATTTATCTATTTATTTATTTATTTATCTATTTATTTGATTAATCGGATGGGGATGGGGCAATCTTTCAGTACGATATTTTTTGTTTATTTAAAATAAAACTCACAAACTGAGTGTTACAAATATAAACTTCAGACTAAAACTTTACACAACTGTTTGTCCAAAACAGAAAAGAACCCAATACACACACACAAACACACCCACACAAGAATATATATTATTAATGTAAGACTTTAGTTTAATTGGGTGCTTTCTGTGCATCCGTTAAAATAATGCATAAATACTATAAAATAAATGTTATATAAACGGAAGTGATCTCTCTCTCTCATATATATATATATATATATATATATATATATATATATATATATATATATATATATATAAATTTATTTTATAGTATTTATGCATTATTTTTTTATGGATGCACAAAAAGCACCCAATTAAACTACAGTCCTGTTGGGATAAAGCAAATAACAGCTTTATCTTTGCCTTTCCTCCGTCACCCTACAGCCTCTTGGTTGGTTCACTCGAAAGAAAACTTAGCGCATGTGGTTTACCACTGAGCGTATGCAGGCCTGGAGAGTCTAAATGAACACACTGACACTCAGAGCAGTTCAGAGAGACTTCTGCTTTATTGTAGAATCACAGAGGTTTATATACAGGGGTACAAATAGCCGGGCGTGGGCGTACTGCTGTGTGGAAATAATGTGGCAGTTTAAACTGTCTGCCACGTACGTGAAAAATATCTTAGGCCGGATGAGGAAGTTCAACAGGTTTTGATCATGTATGGGAAATGTTCGCTAGCAGAAAATAGGAAGTTCAAATGATGACGTCAATTGGGACATGCACATGAGACACGTCTGGAAAGTCCATAAGACAGAAATCAAAACTATAACCAAAACATACTTATAGATATCTGAGGGAATAGAGAATAGAGAGTTTCCCACAAGTCCAAAATTAATAATAAAAACTCACTTTCTAATGCACCGTGTGGTTTCTGTTACTCGCTGCCTTTAGGAATATTATTTTACTTGGGTTTATTTTTGATCGTAGTGTTTTAATGAGACATTACAGATGTCTCATGTACACATTCCAGAGTCTCTCCATCAAGATTGGGATGAGACAACTTGCTTTACGGTATTGAATAACCTTAGCATTTATAGCAAAGAAAATGTATGGTGGCCAACCATCAAGGGAAGTCCCTCAACGCCATCGAGTCACCGGATTAACTTCACGTCCTATAAAGGAAGCCAGCTTACCGGCAAGAAGGGGAGAAATGGCAAAGCTCAGTGTTCTCCTCTTGGATTGTGAATAAAGTTGCTGAGAAAACCTTTGGAAAACTGAGTTCCAGTTTGTAAGACTTGTTTCTGTTTGGATGCACCTCCTGTCAGTCATTTTATAGACACTCTGTGGGTCCCCATAACATCTTGGGGGCCGAGCTTAATGAATATCTGTGGGAGTAAGCTCAAAAAAAAAAAACATTCAAATGTTGAACCCATCTAACCAGCTTGGAAAAAAACTTGGCTAATGCACCTTTAAAGCTACATGCCCATTTTAATTAGGATGTACAAACATCACCCAGAATTCCTGATGCCCATGTTGACTTCTCCAAATATAATTCCAACAAATCATATCCTGGTTTTCCCAGCCCATTGTTCAGTCTTTACAGATCTTTGTCAACGTTTGTTCACTTTTTCTACAAATCCCTGAACACTTCAAAGAGCAATCCCTGGAAAACAATCACTTCATTTTTTTCTATGGACATCAAAAGCCTATTTACAGTCATTCCTAATAGGGATGGATTGATGGCCTTAGAACAAATTCTAGATTTGTGACTGGACAAGAAGATTATAAGAGCTTGTACTAACACCTAACTGCTGCAAATTCATTTCCAGGCTTTACTCCCAAGTAAGATGTGTTAGTATGGGCACTAAAATGGGATCCTCTGATGCGAACGTCTTTGTTGGGTTTGTTGAGTAAAATTTCTTTAATCAAATTATGGGGCAGGTACCCACACTATTTATTATGTACGTTGAATGAAAAAACATTGAAGACATATTTTTGAAGTCTGCGGATTACACTTAAAAATCAAACAAAACAAAGCAACTGTCATGATTCCCCCTTGAAGCAGCGTGCTCTAAGCGCGAATGCGCAAGCACCTTCTGTTCCATTGTTGACAATAGTGACATCTGGACACATGTGTTTTGTTTATGTTTCTGTCATGTGTCCTCCCTGTCCTGTCATTGGTTGTAGTCTCACGTGTGTCGGAATCGTCCTCAGCCGTCAGCAATTACGAGGCTGATTATCTCCGCATATATACCACGCGCCTCCCATCACACAACGCGGAATGTTGAATGAGTTATAGTCGATTAGTTTAGCGGCCTTACGATAGATAACCGCAGTAACAGTCCATAGTGTCATGTTTCCTGTTTCGATTCATAGTCTTAGTTCATGTCATGTTTCATGTTTAGTTTCGTTAGTTAAGTTCACGCTGGTTTCTCCGCTACCAGTCCCTCCTCGTAGTTTATGTTTAATATTCGGTATATTGACCCTGTATCCCGTGACCACGACTCTGATTCCTGCCTTGCCTCGTTTATGCCTGTTTGCCGATCGCCTGAACCTTGCATGTTCCTGGATTACGTTTTTGGATCACGTTTTGGATTTGTCTGCCTGTCTCTCCTCAAATAAAACTCTAAACTGCACTTGCATCCGTCCTATCTCCGCTCCGTCACGATACGTGACAGCAACGAGGTCAGGTTTTTTAATCAGGGGTTTGATAACTGCTATAAGTGATTTAGGTACATAGCCACCGCTAAGGGAAGAATTGATTATTTTTAGAAGGGGTTTGATTGCTCCTGGAATAATCTGTTTGAAGAAACATGTAGGTAAGGGATCAAGTATGCAAGTTGATGATTTTGATGAAGAAATGAATGAATTTAGTTCGGTCTCTATAAGGGGAGTAAAACATTCTTCTTGAAAAGGTTTTATGAGGACAAGGTTTCTTTAAAAAATTTTATAAAAGCGTTCACTCAGTCTTTGTTTCTCTCTGATCAACACGATCTTCTTATGTCTCAATGAGCTTCTGTCTGTTTCTGCTGTCCTAGCTGATATCTACCTCCCTTCCTGAGGCCCTATCCTAACTCCTTAATTGTCCTCCAGCCTCAAGGTTATTTACATCTGTGTAGGAAAGTACAGGCTGATACAGAAAAACAATTATTGTTCAGTAAGACACAGAATTCATCTAACTCAATACACACTTAGAATAGAACTTGATCATAAAGTGTTCTATGGGTTTAGATTATGCTTCTAAATATTGATTGTACATATAGATTATGCTTAAGAAATAAATATAAATGTTCGTAATACATACTGATTACACTTTATTAGCATATCCAAATGTTAGTTACACATATATTACACACATTCCTCTGTAGTGGACATTTTGTTTTTGCATCTCTCTCTTTTCTTTAAACTTATTTGAGTTTCCCTTTTAATTTCTGCTGTGCGATAAAGAAAAAATTCCACCAAATATAATATTTCCTCTTTCTGCTAAAAAAAAACAAACAACCCAAAAATCTTCCTGCACAGGGCAGCTGCAGGATTTAAACCTCCAACCCTGGATGTGTGAGGCAGTTTGCTAACCACTAAACCACCGTGCCTCCCTGTGTAATGTTTTTATTCAGAAACACTCAATATTCTTTTACTCTGATGGGAGACATTTTCTTTTACGTGGGTTCTCAGGAGGATATTAGCTAAGTAATTATACACAAAATTCTGCTCCTTCCTAATCCTCCTCCTCCTCTACCTTTTCCTTCTTCTATTATCTTGTATACATTTACTGTCTGTGCTTCAAAAGTAAATGTAACTTATGTCATGGAAATTACACAACACACGCAGACTCATCCTCTGAAGATAAAAAGATTTATTACAGAAAGATGGTTAATACAGGATAGAATAAAGCAGGATAGAATAATGAGAGAGCGAAGGCGAAGTTCAGAGGCAAAGTTCCTGGAACTTCTTATAATAAATCGCCTCCATGTAATACTTCTTTCAATGTAATACACACATTTCTTATATCACTGACTCCCTTCCATACAGACAGCAATACACAATGACTTCATAAAATTCTAATTCTAAATTCTTGATGATTCCTACCAGTCAATGGGAAGGCTGCATTGGTCTTTTGCTCTGCATAATAAAGGGCAAACCTTTATTTAGGGCAAAGGTTTCTGGATGAAACTTTTCCACAGGCGCCCTCCGGTTTGCTTGTTGTCCAGAAAAGCTGAAAAGACTCACGCAGCCCAACCAGGAGACGCCAAATTGTAGTGGAAATTAGACAACACTCGCAGACTCGTCCTCTGAAGGTAAAAAGGTTTATTTCAGAAAGATGGTTAATACAGGATAGAATAAAGCAGGATAGAATAATGAGAGCATTCTGAAGAGCTTGTGCTTAACCACTATGTAACCCACTCATCGAGGGCGGGTCACTTACCGGGGTATTACAGCGTGTGATGACCGTAATGAGTAGTCGATACCTAGATGGTTGTAATTGGGCCAGATCAAAAGACTATAGATTCACTCGCTGGAGCTACGAGTTGGATGGCGACAGTGAAGTGCCAGACACACAAATTAAGTTAACTTCATATATTGTATAAAATACCAAATAGGAACAAATATAACAGTAAGGAAATAAAAGAAATAAAAGAAATAACAAATTAGAATCCCGAACTTATACACTAAACAATTATCAGATGACTACAGTATATGTACACTACACAATTATTAAGTTAACACATCTTTCAAACGAAGTGGTACTCAAATCAGATCACACTGAACTACTCACTTAACTAAACTCTGGTCTTGGTGAGACGGAGTTCACAGTCCCTCGGTTCTCCGAGTACCGAGTCAGTACAGTCTGTGTGTCCTCCTCCAAAGGAAACAAGTGTCAATGTGCACACAGTTTTACCTGATCCCTTGGGCCAAGGGAAACTAAATCAAAGCTCTCAGCACAGTGTGCTGAAATTGCAACCTCCTATCTGCAATCAGGTTCTAGGTCAAGTGGGGTTGGCTTGCCATCCATTACTGGAACAGTTTCTCCGAGGTTATCCAGAATCTTCGCCGACAGGTCGGACTCCACCGTATCCGCATTCAAACAACATATGAACTCAACATTAAAACCTGACCTGCCTGAGATAGGTCACATAATATTACTTAACAGCTAACTATTAACATGGTCAGCATAACTGGAGTTAATATCAAAAACTCAGTAACCACATTCATAATACACAATAATTTTATTGGGTGAATGTAGGGCATGAAAACTGGCTATCTGCTAACATTCACTAACATCAGTGTTTCAACGGTTACTAGGCCTCAAGGCGTAACAGTTAATACACTCAATTTAACATTCGACATAAAATACAAATACAAACATACAACTCAATGGAGCTACTCCACTTACCAGTGGTAGCAGTCCTAAATACAGAATACCATGAAATATCCTGTTTGTGTCAGTTAATATGTACACAATTTATTAAGAAAGATAAGGCACCTTAGCCATTAGCTTACAGCTCACAGCTAGCATACAGCAACACGAGGCGCGGTGGCTCCCGCCATTTATACCGAGGTCAATAATCTAAAATGGAGGATGACGCATATAAGTTGACGGATATAAACTCACCAGTGCAAGAGAACAGCACATTACTCTAGCATGCCTTCCAACTTCGACTCTTTCGTGACACTCAGCACTGTTGGTAATTTATACCCGTAACGGCAGCATCAGCATACCGCTACGATGACCCAGTTACTACTGGAATCTCTTCCTATCTCCCTCGCTAGCTGAGAGGCGGGCTCAGCCATCCCATTGGCTGGAATGTAGAAATTCTCACTCCTACAGGCTGATGTCCTAACAGCACCCTAACCTCTTATTGGATGATAATAATATTCACTCCGAACTTATTTATTTATTTAATCTATTTATATCCAAGTTTTACCCCTGGGTTACAACTACTATATATATATGAAATGCAGAGCATGACACACTTCTGTGTACCGATAAGAAGCAGTTTGAGGCAGTTCAAACAGGCTTTGTTTCAGGGTCTTAGAAGATGTGCATATGAACCTTGAACAGAAAAACATGTTTGTGTCTCTGTATAGCAGATAAACATTCTGTTCTGATCAAAGTGATATGACATGGACTTCTTAGGCGTTATCCTCAGATGAACAGAACAAGAACAAAACTATTGCAAAGTAAAAATGAATAATTTCCTTCACATTTATTTAGCTCATATATTTTTTATTTCAGGGTAACTTTCTTGGACAGTAGTGATCTAGGACAGAGGAAAACCTAGAGCCTAGCTGGTATCTAATATTTACAGTTGAAGATGTTGCGCTACATGATCATCTGCTCTACACTTCTCATGACTGCTGTAACGGTCCGAGGTGAGGACTCTTTTATACATTAGATGTTATAGCTCCAGCTCCCCACCTTAAATATACAGTATCTCACAAAAGTGAGTACACCCCTCACATTTTTGTAAATATTTGATTATATCTTTTAATGTGACAACACTGAAGAAATGACACTTTGCTACAATGTAAAGTAGTGAGTGTACAGATTGTGTAACAGTGTAAATTTGCTGTCCCCTTAAAACAACTCAACACACAGCCATTAATGTCTAAACCGCTGGCAACAAAAGTGAGTACACCCCTAAGTGAAAATGTCCAAATTGGGCCCAATTAGCCATTTTCCCTCCCAGGTGTCATGTGACTTGTTAGTGTTACAAGGTCTCAGGTGTGCATTAAGAGCAGGTGTGTTAAATTTGGTGTCATCCCTCACACTCCCTCATACTGGTCACTAGAAGTTCAACATGGCACTTCATGGCAAAGAACTCTCTGAGGATCTGATATAAAGATGGCCTAGGCTAACATAAAGATGGCCTAGGCTATAAGAAGATTGCCAAGGCCCTGACACTGAGCTGCAGCATGGTGGCCAAGACCATACAGCGGTTTAACAGGACAGTCTCCACTCAGAACAGGCCTCGCCATGGCCGACCAAAGAAGTTGAGTGCACATGTGATGCCTACAAATGTATTGTCACAATTGTTAAATTGTTTTGTGTATTGGCTTGTATAAAAGGAACAATTAGAATGTATTTTTGCAATGGATTTGAGTGGTGTTCTTGAGGATGCAATTGCTTGATTGTGCCACAAGGGGAGGTGTTCGTTTGTGTGAGCGCTAGTAGGGCTGCGCCATGCTTCTGCTTCTCAGACAGAGAACAGCTTGCTGAGCAATCAGAAGTAACATCTCCTGTGTCTGATTTTCCTTACAAAACAGGTTAGTAGTGTGTATTATTTTGCTGCAATACATTTCTAAGGACTTTTAAAGCCTTAATTATGTTGTTCCGACACCGTTTTATGTGTAAAACTGTGGTTTATTCAGTTGAGAGACCTTGAATTGAAGTGTAGCTAGATCCCTTGTAAAAAGTGTAAGCGACATGGCGGTCTTCCCATGCCGACATGGCGGTCTTCCCATTTATTTTGTTTGGTCATTGCTCCTGGACATGTGCACCTTTATAAGTTTATAAAGTACAGTTATTTCAATAGTTGTGTGTATATATAGTTGTAATGTGTTGGTAAGGTTAAAGAGACTGAGGTATTTGTATAATGTAGGCCTCTGTATTGTTTTTGTATTTTGTATTTAAAAATGTACTAAAAGTGTGGAACAAGCAGGCTAAACAGTATTAAAGCTACTGGATGGATATGATTTTGGAGCTGATAAGAGCAGTAACTATGAGTCATAGTACCAGTTAAGACTGGGATAGGTGATGTATTTCTGTTAAACTTAACAACAAATTTGTACATTTATATAATTTGTAAAATATATTATTGTCAAAGTGGTTTGAATGAAGAAGGGAAAAAAAAGATATATTCTGTTTAATAAAGACAGAGAACAGCTTGCTGAGCAATCACAAGTAACATCTCCTGTGTCTGATTTTCCTGTACAAAACAGGACCCAATATCTGTTCACAGGTTACTCATGCTTGAGGCCTGTAACAGAAATTTGGGGGCACCGCTGGGATCGGCAGCTGACGAGAGTTGGTGCTGATCCTTTAACCAACGAACCAGGCAGATGTCGCAGGACCAGTACGGTGGAGTGGCAGGCGTGCAACTGAGGCAACTACGGAAACAGAGATTGTGAGGGAACCCCAGCTGGAGGAATGCAGTTTTGCTTGCTCAAGGTGACTGGACTCTGAGTCATTGCTGGCCAAGCGACACGGCATGGAGGACATTGAAAGAAAAGAACTGACCTGGAAGGTAAAGAAGAGTCTTCACACGCTGACAGTGGAGGAACTCTTTCAGGTTGCTGAGAACATCACACCGGTACCAGATCTTGATTCTTCAAGTGTAATCCATGGTGATGAGGAAAGTTGTTTTGATTATATATGCCCTTACCTGAATTTTAAAACGTTGCTTGATTTAGAGGACCAGGGATGTTCTCACTTGCTCTCCTTGAAAGATGCTATTACTAAACTCATTGCTATTCATGTTACTGAAGTCAGTCAGCCTACAGTATTAGGGGATGATGCTATTACACTGACAACAACACTCACACAGGCTGTAGCAGCTCCACAGGGTACTGTAGAGAGTAATATTACAGACACATTTCCTGTAGAGCCACAAGCAGTTGAGTACAAAACTTTGGGTAGGAAGCTAGCTGAGTTTCAGATAACACAACCAGCACAACACACACCTACCTCTACTGCCACACAGCCACCACACTCTAGACACACAACTAGACCTCATAGCCACCCCAACCTCACAAGACCCAAAACACTGTACACCTGACAAGGTAGTCTCCCTGAGAGACCTATCATTCCTCCAACGCAGAGAATTTAAAGTACATAGAGGTCAAGTTGGAGACAAAACAGCAGACATCAGCTACCATGGATTATGCAAGCAGATTGATGAGGGACTCAAGGCAGGCCATACAGAGGGGGAGGTAATCCAAGGTGTTCTCCGCATCCTCAAACCAGGACAGTTTAAGGATATGTTGATTAACAAGGACGACTTGACTCTCTCTGAGCTTAAAAGCTTCATGCATTCTCATCTTAGTGAAAAGAGCATAGTGAGTTATTTCAGGATCTAATGAGCACCAAGCAACATGAGCATGAGAGTCCCCAGCAGTTCCTCTACAGAATGATAGGACTGAAACAGAAAGTCGTGTTTGCATCCAGACAGGATAGTATGGACATTGAGTATGAGCAGCACACAATCCAGAATGTGTTTCTGCGCACCATCCATCAGGGTCTTCTCCCCAAGTACAGTGACATTCGTAATGAAGTCAAGCCTCTTCTGTCTGATTACACTGTTTCAGATGAAACACTGATAAGACAAGTTAACAAAGTGTCTAGTGAGGAGAGTGAGAGACAGCGAAGACTGGGACATTGTCCATGACAGAAGGTAACCCATGCTCACAGTGGTCAACTGGAGCCTGATATAGACAGTGAGAAACTACCTGATTACAAAGCAAAGAATAAAATTAAAGTCATAGAGGAATTGAGTGCGAAGGTTGATGCTCTGACTAAAATGGTGGAGTGTCTCACAGCCCTCAAGACACCCAAACAAACTTGTCAATGTACCCATACCAAGCAAAGGGTCAAACAAACAGCAAAACAGTATGGCTGCCCTAAGTGTGTTGAAAGGGGTGCTAGCTCTTGCAACCTTTATTTCACATGTGGGGAGGCAGGTCAAAGGGCAGTAGGATGTCTCAAACGGGGTCAAACAAGGAACATCATTCAGCCCTCTGCTGACGCTCACTCACTAAGCAGTAGCAGACAGCAGTACCCCACAAAGCTAGAGATGCAAACAGATGAACCCGCCCATGTAAAAACCAGCTGTGTGAATCCCCCATTAATAAACAAAGAGACTGAAGCTAATGAAAGAGTGGCTCAGCTAGTGGGAAAAAAATGTAAAATAAAGTGCTATATTCTCAGCTATGCGGTGGATTGTTTGTTGGACTCTGGTGACCAAGTAAGCATCCTCGACCGCAAGTGGGTAAAGACATACCGTACTAACCACAAGCTGCGACCACTGGCTGAACTTATAGGACAAAAGGCTCTCAGTGTGCTAGCTGTGAATTGTCAACTGTTGCCATATGATGGTTGGGTGGGAGTGATGGTGAGTTTTCCAAACAACAGCGACCCAAACCTAGCAATACAAGTGCCCTTCCTGATGAGTAGTGTGCCCATGGGCTGCCCTCTGATTGGTTTTAATGTGGTTGAACAGCTGATACTGGGACCAAAGGAAAGCACAGATCTCGTACCAACCATTGTGAGTCTTATTTGTGGTGCCATGGACCTACAGGATGACAAAGCCACTTCGTTAGTCAACTTCATCCATGCAAAAGTCACCAGTAATGATGTCAGCCAGACTCGACTGAAAGTGGGACTGCAGGATGTGGTCATTCCAGCTGGTCAGGTCAGACACATTAAGTGTAAAATACCATCCACACTTGACATATCCAACCCACTTGTGCTCTTTGAACCCAGTGAGAGTAACACACAGTTACAACAAATGGATATCGGCGACAGCCTTCTAGAGATTTGTCAGGCTAGAGGCCCTTTTGTAAGAGTCCCCATTGGCAACCACACCAAACACGACGTGACCTTGTTCTGTAAAACTGCCCTTGGGAGCATTGAGCCAATATCCAGAATTATACCGACTGATGAGCTGAACCAGACTGAGATAAGCGTTGCTCAGGGGGGCGAACAGGGACAAACACCCTGATAGTCAGCAGGACAAACGGGAGAGAGTGGCACAGGAATGGGACCCACCAGTTGATGTTAACCACTTAACTGAGGATCAGCCGAAGATTGTAAAGAAAATGTTGCGACAATAGTCCAGGGCATTTGCACGAGACGACAATGACGTGGGGTGTATACCTGGCCTGGAAATGTCCATTACCCTCAAGGACAGTACTCCAATCCAAAAATCATATACTTCTATCCCAAAACCCCTTTATAAAGAGGTAAAGGAGTACATTGAGGATCTTCTGGTTAGAGGGTGGATTGTGAAGTCTAAATCTCCTTCCTCAGCACCAGTAGTCTGTGTGCGGAAGAAAGATGGGACGCTCAGACTCTGTATTGATTATCGGCTCTTGAATCAATGCACTGTTCCAGACCGACACCCTTTGCTGAGAATCCAAGATCTCACAGATACTTTGGGTGGGTACAGTTGGTTATCCATCCTAGACCAAGGGAAAGCGTACCATTAGGGGTTCATTGCAGAGGGGTCGCGCCACTTGACTGCATTCATCACCCCCTGGGGTCTTTACGAGTGGGTACAAATCCCCTTCAGACTAACAAATGCACCCACTGTGTTTCAACGCAGTATGGAAGAAATGCTTGCTCCCCTTCGAGATGAGTGTTGTATTCCATATTTGGATGATATACTGTGCTACACCAGAACATGCGAGGACCATGTTGAAGGGCTGAGAAAGGTCCTGAGAGCCCTACAGAATCATGGAGTCAAACTCAGGCCAACAAAATGTGACCTGTTTAAATGAGATGTGAGATATGTTGGTCGTTTGGTTTCAGCCGAGGGTGTGCGCATTGATCCTAAGGACCTGGAGGCAGTGTATGATCTGAAGAATGAAGCACCTGCCACTGTTGGAGAGTCATGGGCTTTTTGAGTTACTACCGTTCATATGTCCAAGATTTCTCCAAACTGGCAACACCCATCTACGAACTCCTGCAACCAAAGAGAAACAAAGAAGAGCAGCCTCACGGGAGACATGGGGGACAGAGAGGAAAGGGTGCACAGTTTCCATCTAAAACCCCAGTTGAATGGACTGAGAAACATCAGGAGACACTGTGCAAGTTGATTGACATGCTGGTGAACCCCCCTGTCCTCGCTTATCCAGACTTCGAGCTTCATTTTGTGCTCCACACGGATGCGTCCGATAAAGGACTTGGAGCTGTCCTTTACCAGAGTCAGGGTGGGAAGCTGAGAGTAATTGGATATGGCTCAAGGACCCTTACACCAGCTGAAAAGAATTACAGGTTCCACTCAGGCAAACTAGAGTTTCTCGCCCTAAAGTGGGCAGTCTGCGTGAAATTCAGGGATTACTTGTTTTACGCCCCACATTTTACCATCTACACGGATAATAATCCCTTGACGTATGTCATGAGTACTGCTAAGTTAAATGCAGTTGGCTACAGGTGCGTGGCAGAACTATCATATTTTAGATTTGACATTCGTTACCGACCCGGCAAAGTAAATGTTGATGCAGATACTCTTTCAAGATGCCCCATCGACATCAACAGATATGTCACTGAGTGCACAAAGGAACTCCCCAGAGAAGCTGTCACTGCCACATGGGAAGGCTGTGGAGCAGGCAAGCGTGGAGATGTTGCCTGGGTTGCTGCCTTGGCTCTAACACAGAGTGACCAACTTGAACCTAGCAGCTGAGAAGTCATGCCGCCTATTGATTTGGCTGAACTACAAAAAGCTCAGAGAACAGACCTAGTGATAGGTGAAATTTTGAAAATGAAAGAGTCAAACAAAACACTCACAGATGAAATGAAACCCAGTGTGAGGGGCAGTGCCAAGAAAATGATGCATGAATGGAGAAAGTTTCACATTGAAGATGGGGTTCTCTACCGTAAGACAGCGGAGAGACGTCAGCTAGTCTTACCTGTCGCCTTTAAGTAACTAGTTCTCAAGAACCTACATGATAACATGGGCCATGTCGGAGCAGAAAGGGTCCTCGGTTTGGCAAGGCAAAGATTCTACTGGCCCTACATGAGGCGAGAGATCGAATCTTATGTCACCAGACATATGTATAAAACAAAAGAAACCAGTGACAAACACACAAGCCCCAATGTCTAGTATAACCACAAGTTTGCCCATGGAGCTCATCTCCATAGATTACTTACACCTAGAACTGCGCAGAGAAGGCTACCAATACATCCTAGTTGCGGTAGACCACTTTACTAGGCATGCACAGGCCTACCCAACCCGCAATAAGAGTGGGAAAACAGCAGCGGAGAAGATTTTCAACGATTATATTCCCAGGTTTGGCTACCCATCAAAGCTGCACCACGACCAAGGGCGCGAGTTTGAGAATGAACTCTTTTGGACACTACAACAACTGAGCAGAGTGGGACACTCACGGACAACCCCCTATCACCCCCAGGGTAATCCAGCTGAGCGGTTCAACCGCACTGTGCTGCAGATGCTGAGGACCCTAGGTGAGAAACAAAAGGAAAGGTGGAAGGATTATCTTCCTCAGGTTATCCATGCATACTATTGTACACGCCACGAAGCAACTGGGTACTCACCTTTCTTCCTGCTTTTTGGTCGACATCCATGTTTACCTATAGATCTGCTATTCAGAATGACAACCAGTGAGCTACCACAGACAGCAAGAGGGTATGCTGAAAAGTGGGCAGAACGGATGACCGAAGCTTACCGGATAGCATCAGAAAACCGCAAAAAGTCGAGCGCTCGTGGTAAGAAATAATATGATCAACACACAAAAGGAGTAGTGTTGCAACCAGGAAATTGAGTGCTGGAACGAAACTTGAGTGAAAGGGGTGGTCCTGGAAAGTTAAGGTCATATTGGGAAAACACTATCTATGTTGTGAAAGAACAGATCAATGACAGTCCAGTCTACAGGGTGGCCTCAGAAATGGATGGCGGCAAATCACGAGTCTTGCATCGCAGTCTGTTGCATCTCATTAGTGACCTCCCTGTTGACCTACCGGCAGCAGAAAAAGAGACTTAGACATCACCAGAGAAGAAGAAAAGACCAAAAACAGCTCACAAAGAGGTGGAACTGCTACCGAACAGTGAGACTGGTTCAGATGATGACGAAAGCTGCACCTACGATGAACTAAGATATAACCTGAGAAGTGGAAACGGAAAGAATGTTACGCCTACCTGTGAACCTACCTGTGTTCCCTTCAGGAATTCAGCTCCTGCTGAGTCCAGTCGAACAATTATCTATGGAGAATACGTGAGGGACGGAGGAACAAAGCACATGGGAAAGACATTCACAAAAGTAACAAGAGAACAAAGAGAGACTGAACCAGAACAGGGTGGTAGACACCAAAATGATGAACCTAACAGTGACAGTGAAGAGGGGGGACCTGCAAAAGTGAGAGAGTCAGAGATCAGCCATGTACTGGCCATGGGGAGTGAAAGTGAAGCTGAGCAGTTCCGTCCAGAAGAGTCACAAGTTGGGCCTGACCTGACCCCTGACCCTGATGAACACACACTCAGAAGGTCCACTAGAGATAGGCGGCCAGCAACACTATTTACTTACAATACATTAGGTCAGCCTTCTCGACATTCATTAGTCAATAGTTCAGACGTTTATGAAACACCAAACATGGCACTTTGGGGCATGCAACCATATCACCTGGCACCTAACCCTTTTCAAGTGTCATATCATGTTCCATCTTCCTATGCTCCACACCCTTACACCATTCCAGTATGTCATAACAGGCCAGGTCGGCGTCATATCCAGAGGCTGTCTTTGGGAAATAGACATATGAGTGCTGCTGGCATTGCTGCAGAGGTTGAAGGGGTGGGGGGTCAACCTGTCAGTGCTCAGACCATACGCTGCACACTGCATCAAAATGGTCATGAAGGAATGCTCTTCTAAAGATGATGCACAAGAAAGCCCGCAAACAGTTTGCTGAAGACAAGCAGATTAAGGACATGGATTACTGGAACCATGTCCTGTGGTCTGATGAGACCAAGATAAACTTATTTGGTTCAGATGGTGTCAAGCGTGTGTGACTGCAACCAGGTGAGGAGTACAAAGACAAGTGTCTTGCCTACAGTCAAGCATGGTGGTGGGAGTGTCAGGGTCTGGGGCTGCATGAGTGCTGCCATCACTGGGGAGCTACAGTTCATTGAGGGAACCATGAATGCCAACATGTACTGTGACATACTGAAGCAGACCATGATCCCCTCCCTTTGGAGGGACTGGGCCGCAGGGCAGTATTCCAGCATGACAACAACCCCAAACACACCTCCAAGACGACCACTGCCTTGCTAAAGAAGCTGAGAGTGAAGGTGATGGACTGGCCAAGCATGTCTCTAGACCTAAACCCTATTGAGCATCTGTGGGGCATCCTCAAACGGAAGGTGGAGGAGCACAAGGTCTCTAACATCCACCAACTCCGTGATGTCGTCATGGAGGAGTGGAAGAGGACTCCAGTGGCAACCTGTGAACCTCTGGTCAACTCCATGGCCAAGAGGGCTAAGGCAGTGCTGGAAAATAATGTTGGCCACACAAAATATTGACACTTTGGACATTTTCACTTAGGGGTGTACTCACTTTTGTTGCCAGTGGTTTAGACATTAATGGCTTTGTGTTGAGTTTATGGTGCTAAAGAGGTTCGGCTTTGAGGATGGACTGATATCATGCATCCGTTTATTATATATGGAACCGCAAGCTTCCATATATACCAACGATGCTAAATCTGACTATTTTACTTTGTCATGGGGTATGCCCAAGGGATGTCCTCTGTCTCCCTTACTTTTTGCCATAGCCATTGAGCCTCTCTCGACGCTTAGAACTCTTCCTGTATTTCAGGGTATAATCCGCAAATGGAATTGAACATAAACTAGCCCTATATATAGCCTATATATCCCTACACATATTAAATGACTTTGGGAAATTTTCCGGGTATAAACTGAACCTGCAAAAGAGTGAATGCATCCTCATAAACCAATCTGGCCAAAAAAATAAAACCGACTGAAATACCTTTTCATTTGGAGGATTCAAAATTCAAATATCTCGGAATTAATGTCACCTGTTCATTTTCTGCATTAATGGCGAATTTTACACCCTTAATTTCATACATGAAGTCAGCCTTTCAAAGATGGGCAGCTCAACCATTATCCCCTCTTGGTAGAATAAACACGGTAAAAATGAACATTCTTCCAAAATTCCTCTACCTTTTCCAGTCCATCCCTTTGTTTTTACCCAAATCTTTCTTCAAGAATATAGACCAATTAATCTCCTCTTTTATATGGGCAGGAAAAACACCCAGGGCTTCCAAATTTTCACTTCAAAAGAGTCGACTTAATGGTGGCCTCTCATTACCCAATTTCATGTATTATTATTGGGCGGCTAATATTCAGAAACTGGTGCTCTGGGTGCAGGCCCCCTCTCTTCCATGGTGCCACTTAGAAGCAAAGTCTTGTCACAATTACTAAGCAAGTGTGTAAAAAAAAAACTCAATGTTCAAACTTGGCTTGCTGGGAAGTCGGTGTTCCTGGTGTTACACGGTGTTTGGCCACACACCGATTACATCTCTTACCCACCGTGGCACCGCCCCCACTGTCGTTTTGGCTTTTTTATAGTAATAAAGATCATTTAGTTCAGTTAGAGAATGGTCGCTACAATTAAAAACTGAACACGTCAGCTCAATTCAGCATGACATGAATGAGTCCGAGTCGCAGCACATATCAGATTTCATTTATCACGTAACGAGAGTGAGGCGAGCGGACTGACAAGACGATGGTGGAATATTTGGTTTCGAAAGTTCTATGTTTAATATAAGCGCGTTTTTCATTTAACTGTTTTGTTGTGTTTTTCATAAAGAATAATAATGAACCCAACATTTAAGCAATTGCTTAAATTAACGTGGGAAATTTTCCTCAAACATAAATGCTATCAGTTCAGTGTTGAAACAAAAGAGTTTAAAGGTCTAAATCTAAGGAATCACAAATAAGTCATAAAAGTCTAAATGGGGGCTACAAGGATGAAGGAGCTCAGGCACGTGGTTAGAAGGACAATCTGACTGTGAACCTTTGCGCTTATGAGATATTTTCAAAGTGTCTCCTGGTTTTTGCTCTTTATTTTATCCAGATATCACCTGTGATTCACCATCTGTCCCAAATGTGGTTATCAGTGGAAGCTCACCTTACGGATATGGTGTCTCAGTCCAAATCTTGTGTAATGAAGGCTACAGAATAGAGGGGTCTAATAAGTTGACCTGTACAGAAAATGGATGGACTCCACCTCCTCCAAAGTGCAACAGTAAGATTAATTTTAAGATTAATCTTAAGATCTTTTTCAATGATTGATCAAACCTTATATCCAGTAATGTTTCTAGCCTTTTGTTAAATTTTTATAAAAACCTGTAAACATCAGTGTTCTGATTCTGTGTTCTCAGTGTTAGTTATGATTCGTATCTGTACATTATTCCCAGATTCTCCTTGTTAAGTCTTAACATTAGGTGGTATTTGAATTCATTCAACGAGAAGTTTTTTTTTTTTTTTTTTTTGCATGCTGGTGTGAGGGAGTGGCTCACAGTGGTGGAAAAAGAACAAACCACACTGACTTCAGTAAAAGTACTGCTACAGTAGTATTGATGCAGTTGAGTAAAAGTAAAAACAGTGATCAAGGTAATTACTCAAGTAAAAAAAAAAAAGTAATCTAGTGAAAAGCTACTTGAGTAATTACTTATAATTTACTTCTTTTTTGTGTGTCTACAATTGACACAACTAGTCTGAAAGTGTTCCACATATAAGTAACGTATTTTTGAACAGTTATATTAACTAACCAAGTGAACTAACTGGTTAGTGTGACGATACGGCCAGCAGATGGCACTCGTGGCAGGACAGCGGGACAACCTCCTCCGTAGGACAGGAGAAGGGAGTGAAGTTCTCCCCGAGGCCCGAGGGAAGCTCCAAGATTTCCGTGAGGCCATAGAGGGGAGCGAGGTTCTCCGCGAGGCCAGGGAGAGTAGCGAGGATCTGCACGAGGCCAAAGGGAGGAATGATGCTCTCCGTGGAGCACAGGGGGGGAGCGATGTCCTCCATGGAGCCGGAAGGGGGAGTGACATATGAAGGCCTTCATACAAGCTTTTTATTCATTTATTATTAGGCTTAAATTCTGTGTACCATCAGCCATGTAATTCAATGTGACTGAGCTGTTAGTGTATATGTGTGTGTGTGTGTGTATATATATATATATATATATATATATATATATATATATATATATATATATATATATATATATATAATATATATATATATATATATATTTTTAAAACAACTTATCAGAGCAAGTGCGTTAATATAATACGGTTAATACGGTTAGAGCTACTGTTATAGACAATTAATCAACTCCTTCTGAACTATCCAAATCAAAAATTCAATGGTCATGTGATTTGATGTAATATACAGCTTTATCTGCTTTATTATAATAATATACAGTGCCCTCCACTAATATTGGCACCCTTGGTAAATATGAATCAAAACCAGGGGTTTTCAAATTACCATTAGCTTCAAAAGTGGTGAGACAAAACAATCTAGAGTGACCTTGGTCTTACTATTATCTCGCGGGGGCGCGGGGGGCAGCTTCACTCAGCTACCCTTATAAATGGCTCCTCATGGTTTTCTCTTAAAATGAAGGCCTTCCTTGCGAGACAGGAATCTTCACCATCTGAATTATGAGTAAGTTACATTTTTCTGTATTTTAGTTTATAATTTATTTTCATATTTGCTCTATATCTCTATTTTATATATAGTTATACTGCTTGAAAAACGGTTTACGGTACTTCCTACTTCATAATATCATTATATTACCCTTCTACTGTCCTACATATCCTACTATTCTGTATTTTATAAAGCGTTTTCTATTATTATAAGATATTACCCTTATAATATCTTAATACTCCTTTTTATTATTCTTATAAAGTTATAATGTTATATGTGTGTGTGTGTTATGTCTACATGCCCGCCCGTGACTGTGCGAGAGTGTGTGTGTGTGTGTGTGTGTGTGTGTGTGTGTTAGCGCTCCTCAGCTCTTATACTTCTTTTTGACTCTTCGACTAATAAACCATAGTGTAGTACTCTTAAAGATCTTTAAAGTGTAAATCCTATTTGTCAATATCCGCCTAATATCGCTTCTGTGTGTCTTGGTGCCCGTCTTTTCTTCTTCTCCCCTTTACTGGATACTAGGTGTCACAGCTCGGTCCGATCAGAACTCAAATTCCCAAGATGCAACACTCACTTCTCATGCACGCATGCGCTCACCATCCCTGGAGTTCTGATCAGTCACACCTGGCACCAATCACACACACTCACCGCTAGTATTTAGGGAAGTCATTCACCCAGTTTATACGCGAAGTATACGCTCAGTAGCTCGTTTCTCTGCGTTACCAAGCTGTTCTAGTTTATTTGTTTCTCGTGATCCTCGACCCTTGTTTTCAGTCTCGACTACGCTCTCTGCCTATCCCCGTTTGTATTGTTCGCCCGATCGCTTGACCTTTGCCTACCCTACGACTATGTTTCTTGAACTGCCCGATTCTACGCTCTACACCCGCCGCCCGCTCCTGCTTCCGTGCCGTTTCGAGGTTTGTGACACTAGGTCTCCCTCATGTTTATTTTATGACATTTTTATCCACAACATTTCCCCCCTCTGAGGCTATAAAGCCTCATACACTACCTTAATTAAGCGGGTATCTGTGGAGAAACTGGTTCTGCCGCACCCCATGGCCGTCCCCTGCTAGCTGTCGGAGGATTACTCTAACGCAGCCATAATCCCTGCACCCGTCCCCATAATCAAATGGGTCCCTTACAGTAACCACTTCTACGCTACACTGATCAGAATAGGAGCTGAGGAGGTTTTGTAGACCTGGTGGGAGACGTGCTAGCATCGTGCGCCCCAGGGTCTCCCCAGGGTCAATAGTAGATTGGCAGCTGGAGAATGGGCCTTAGGACCCCCCTACTTCCACTTTGCGCCGGACCCATGTAGATGTACCTAGCCATAACTCTTAACCCTTAACTTACTTCTCTTTTCAACTATATATACATATGTTATTTCGAATCTAACTACCTTGATTATACGTTTGTTTGCCTACATCGATTATAAGTGTGATTAACTGAGTTCCCCTAATCATTCCTTACTACTACTACTGCCGTCGCTAGTTTACGTATGAGTGGCCACTACAGTAACTACTTGATTGGATCTACACGTCCCTATCTTTCTCAACTAGGCCTGTCAGCCCACAGTTTTGTATTTGTCGGGACCTGCAGAGTCTTGCTTCCTCCCCAATCCTTCGCAGTCAGGGGTGGGCGAAAAAACCTCCTATGAGGAAAAATTCCCACACTGCCAGCACTATGTGCTCGACAGCACCATTATACTTTTCTCGTGCCTGATTACGTCACACTTTGTTGCACATCACAGGTCATACCCTACCCCATCACATATCATATCACATATCACAACATTTTATAACAATCGACATGACAGTCTCTATCGGCAGTATCCCTCTGTATTCCGGTTGTCTTCGGCTCAAGCACTTTACGTACTGTAGAGAACCACCCTTTGGGGAGAGGTTAGGCTAGCACTTACACCCAGGGTATGGATCATCACATCTTCTTCTCACCCCTCGGGTTTCAGTAGATCTGCAACACAGATGAACACATAGAAAACACCAATAGGTCCCGTTTTTCTCGGATAGGCCCAGCTGGCCACTACCTTGTACAAACGGGTCCTTGCGCCCCCTTGCGCTGTCCTCATCAGTCCTGGCTCATATCCCGTCTCATGTTCTCGTAGACCCCCCCGGTCTCACTGGTGTCACTGCTGTCGCTGCTCATTGTCTCCCGTCGCATGGTCTCGGTCACCACCCCCCCGTTGAGGCGGTAACGCCTCACCCTTAACAATGTACTGGCCAGAAAAGGAGGCGGAGGACATCACCATCCGCCGTGCGCAGGGGATCACACAGCAGGCCACCAGAGCCACAAGGAGAAGGAGGACGAGCAGGGACACTCCCAAGCGGGTCAGGGCAGCAGTCCAATCTCCAGAAAGAAACCAGGAGAGCCACGGCAGGAGGCGGAGACTAGACCCAAAGCCGGAGTTAGCCCTTGCTCCGCTTGGAGGGCCTGTAGTTGACCCAGGACCTTGGACAGAGCACCCTCAGAACCAGTGTGCAAAGAGATTGCAGCACAGCACTCGGGACCAATCATTGCACAGACACCCTACTCAGGGGCCCGCATCTGGTCCAGTACAAAACGGTTCTGAGCAGCCATGAGGGAAGTGGCATGGAGCTGATCACGGACCAGTCCGAGAGCACTCACTGAGTAGTTAATGAAGCGTTGCTCATTGTACCACATGTAATTAATCCATGCCACGTTGCGGTTGATCTGCACGGCCAGGAGCAAAATAGACGCTACACCACTGCCAACGGCCTCCATGGCTCTGTAGCGAGCAGGAACGCCAACGGGGGTGCCCCCAAAGTCAAGATGGATGGTCTCATCAGCAGCCCAGTCAGAATAGTTCGCTTCACCAGCGTCACGGACATACTGAGTCCACAGGGCCATGTCGCGGCGTGAAGAGACCGGCTGGATGACGGTTGGTCAGCCACCAACAAAACACGGGTCTTACCATCCAACCTAACCGGGGCGCAGCACCCCTGCCATTCTACAGGCAAAGTCTGGCGTACACGTTGGCCCCCACAAAACCAGAAAACATCCGCAAGGGGAACAGTACCAACACTAAGATCAGGTAGGGGAATTTTCACACTGGGGGTGCATGGGGATGAATCACAGACAGAGAGGGTCTCAATTTGCAAATCATTAGTGAACAGGGAGACATTACATCTGGCAGACACGTTTCCCACAGGATATACGCCAACAGAGGAGCAGAGGCAGATGGGAAAGAACAAGGGCAGAGACGGTTGGACGCGGACAAAAGTTGACACTTGAGTGGAAACAGGGTGAAACAGGCATGAAGAGCTTGCATTGTACATCCACGATGGTCAGCAGAAAGGGCCCCAAGGAGGCACACAGTAGGACACAAAAAATCAACAGAATAGGGGGTGGTGAGGCATTCCGTGAGGTTCCCTATAGGCAGCATAAAATGGGGGGTGAGGCTACGATCATGACATACGAGACACGAGCGATCCGTCACAGATCGAGCAGTATGGACCATCCATGCCAGATACATGTTACTCTGCTCCTCTGTAAGCGAGGTGTTATCGGTGGAGATTGAATAGTATTGTAATTTCATTAATTTATGTGCGATCGGAGTTGACATCGGGGCAATGAGGAGGGGGTGGAGAGCCCGGGATGCGAAAGGTGACCCTGTACTATCATGGTAAGAACACGCCGTAGCCGAGCAAAGGAACGGTAGCCACAAGGGGCCAATAGTGAGCAGCTCAAAGGAGCACCTACTCGTCCGTGCCCTACCAGTAATTCTAAGTCCTACGCGAATCTCCACAGATCGAGCTTGGGAGAAAATGAATGAGGCCAAATAGGGACTTCTGCCAATCAGGGACTCTTCATGGGCGAGTCTAAGGAGAGCTAACGCGCACATCGAGCTACGTGAACCTACAGTTGAGCCAGGGGCCGTCCAGGATCGCACATGCCTAATACGGGGATAAGGTGCTGTGCGGGAAGTAGCAGCCACTTGTGGGCGTAACGTGTGATAGGAATCCAGGGAATTATTGAAGGTATGAATAGTCCTTCTAAACATTGGGCCGTAGAAAAGGAAAAAGATTGCTATTAGCCCTGCTGCAAAAATCACCCTACCCCCATATGTGCTACTATTTTGTGGAGCTCGTGCCACTCGTAGGGGAGTGTGCAAGGATTCATGCGGAGACTGAAGTTCAGGAGTAAGCTCAGGTAAGTTCAACTGCGCTTCTAGTGACTGCAGTGTATCCGAGTCAATTAGGCTCAGAGGCAAAGCGGGGTCGTCAAGGTCCTGACAGAGAGTGGCAAGCGTAGACAGAAAATCCTCCTCCGTTGGGGTTACAAATTCCTGGGGGCTGGTAACTACAACACCCGTCACTTCTACTCGAGGCGAGAGAACAGTTGGGCTACTGGCATCAGACTGAGACAGTTTATCTAGTTTTTCCACAGCCCGCCGCTTAGCCTGGGCTCAAGTGGCGTAGGCAGGGCTCAGGGATGCATCCGAATCACTGTCACTATCAGTGAACACCACTGCCCCAATGGGCTGCCTTGTACTGACTAGACCTGAAGTCGATGGTTGTTCGTCGGTAGTGTCTTGCAGTAGCGGTCCCTTACCTGGTTCGGCGTGGCTGCAGTGGTTCAAGTGATACCAGTAATTCCTCCTCTCAACTTTCACAGCCGTGGGGGTTGCAGCAACCACGGTGAAAGGTCCTTCCCGACGTCCTGCAAGGGGGCTCTTTCTCTTGAAAACATGAATGTATACCTGGTCCCCCGGTGCCACTAGACGCACGTCCTCCCGTACCTCGTTCTCTCCATGGACTGCCTCACGAACCTGTGAATACAAATGTCTATGGATTTGGGTGAGGGTTCGCACATAATCCGGCATTTCGTCCTCCAATTGTGCCAAAGACGGCCCTGTGTATGGACCTCGGGTGAACGCCATAGGCATTGGGTGCCCAGTGAGCATTTCATCAGGAGTCAAGTGCGTCATACAATTGGTCTGTGAACGCATCTTCATCAATGCCAGTGGTAAGGCCTGGACCCAGTTTAGGCGAGAGCTCTCGCATATTTTTGCCAGATTATTAACTAGGGTACTGTTCACTCGTTCCACCATGCCCTGGGATTGAGGATGATATACACAACCTAGCTTATGATCTATCCCCAAGGCAGATGCCACATTGTCGATAACGTTATTCACAAAGTGGGTGCCGTTGTCCAAACTCAGAAAATCTGGAATACCGAACCGGGGAATGACCTCGCGACATAAAAATTTAGCCGCGGCCCTCGCGTCTTCCTTGGAAGTCGCAGTTGCCTCCACCCACCTGCTGAAGCGGTCTACTATTACTAGGATGTAGCGCTTCCCTTCTTTCCGGTTGTCTGCTCCCATGTCTACATAATCCATCATTATATGCCGGAAAGGTCCCGTCGGCGGGGGAATATGTCCTAAAGGGGCAGTAAAGTTCTTTCGCACATTGTTCTTGATACACACATCACATCTTTTCAACGCATAGTCCACCATACTGGCCAGAAATGGGGACCACCATTCCTGACGGATTTTTCGGATAGTTTCGGTCCTATGGGCGTGATCCAAGCCATGGGCTTCTTTGATCAAGAGCGGGAGGTAACAGGCTGGAGCTATACACAACCCTTCTATGCTGCGCCACAATCCAGTACTCTTTTTTCGCCCCCCGTTTTATCCACACCGATACTTCATCCACACCTGCGGTGTTCTGCAGCTCCACTAAGTCATATCCCGTTCGACGGGAGTTCGTTATCACAAAGGTCTGACTCTTTAGGAGCGCATGCAGTGCATGGGTCGTATATAATGTAACTGGGTGCCCCATGGTGATTGAGGACGCTTTCTGATATGCAAATGCGGCCGCTGCCAAAGAGCGATAACAGGGTGGCATCCCTTTTTCTACGTTATCGAGAGCCGTGCTGTAATAGGCGATGGCCTGTTTTCCCATCCCTTGTCACTGCTGAGTTAGGACGGTTGATGCGTACCCCTTTCTTTCAGATACATAGAGGTGAAACGGTTTGCTATAGTCTGGGTTAGCCAATGCAGGAGCGGTCATTAAGGCCATTTTAATATCTGCGAGTGCGGCTAGAGCTTCAGGAGTCCAGACGAGGGGGGCATTTGGCTGTGATTGGTCTGCTGCCTTAATCATGTCCCGTAATGGTTGAACGCTTAGCGCGAACTCACATATCCATGGGCGACTGAACCCCGCCATTCCTAGAAACGCCAACATCTGTCGTACGGTGGTTGGATGTGGGGCCTTGCGTATGGCCTCTACATGCTTTGGCGCTATAGTACGGCTTTCTCCCTCTAACACACAACCTAGGTATTCCACTTTTTATCTACAAAATTGCAACTTTTCTTTATTTACTTTGTGGCCATTTTCGGCCAACATTCTTAGAACCTTTAGTGAGTCGTGCTGGCATTGTTCTTCGCACTACAAATCAAAAGGTCATCGACATATTGCAAGATGATGCTACGGCACTCCAGGGCTGAGAGGTCTTGAGCCAGTACCTGATTAAATATGGATGGGCTTTCACAGTATCTCTGCGGAAGTCTAGTGTATGTGTACTGCTGCCCTTCATACGTGAAAGCAAACAAATGCTGTGAGTCTGGGTGCAGTGGCACGCTAAAAAATGCTGAGCATAAGTCTATGACAGTATACCATTTGGTCCCTTCTGGAATGTTTGACAATAGGGTGTGTGGGTCTGGCACTACCGGTGTTTCAGGTATCACGATTTGGTTAATAGCACGCAAATCATGTACTAGCCTCCACTTCCCTGAGTCAGGTTTTCTAACTGGAAAAATGGGGGTATTGCACTGACTTCGCGTGGAGATTAGCACTCCGGCCTCTACCAATCCATGTATCCAATCTACCAATCCTTCTCTAGCTTGCGCTGACAACGAATACTGTTTCTGGTAGGGCAACCTTGCATTCTCTTTTACATTAATCTGAGCTAGGTTGGCGGATTTAACAAACCCTACGTCGGTCGGATGTTTTGTCCATAGCTGTTCTGGAACAGTTTTCAGTATTTCCTCATTATCCTGATCTTTTGCTGCCTTAACTGCCATTTGCAAACCACTTCGGTCCGTGCTCGTGCATATGCAGACACTAGTGGCCACGGCGGTGTCAACTGCTGTTATTGAGATTCGCACAAACTTTCCATCAGGCGACTTGTGCAAAGACGAATTGGTAGTTGGCTCCCACTCTTTTACTTCTTTTGCCTGCCTTATCATTGGCCCTACATCTTCCGGTTCAAGGCCTTTGGTGACCATGAGTGTGACATGGGGCGCTGTCCCTTCCAGCTGATACCAGTTAGTGATTCTCTCTGGGAGCTTGATCATAGCCGCCACTCCCTGTGGGCCGCTTATTATTTCCATGGTTTTAATGTCCATTACTTGTCCCTGTTCCATGTCTTCCCAAAGCTGAGCATATTCCTGGTCTCGTCCACCGTCATCATATTTAATAATGCAATATAAAGGGGCCTCCACCTCTGTGCAATCGGGCCGCATGTACTGTAACCATGGTTTCCATTCTGCGTATCTGTGCCAGAGTTCCGAGTTAGATGGATCGGACATCTCCAATCAGTATACCATCCTCACATTACGGGCGGTGCTAGGTGGCTCGTGCAACAGTAGGTATTGTGTGGATATTGATTTAGGGAATCCTAATCCCAAATCCCAGTTGCCTCGCACTGTATCTGAGCTCCCAACTTACACAAGGCATCACGTCCCAGTAGGTTAACAGGTGCTCCTGGCGAATATAACAGGGGTGCTTGTATTGTCACACCATCCAGAGTTAGTTCTTGAGGCTTGGTGAATTGTAAGGTCTGTATTTTTCCTGAGAAGCCCATAGTTTGAATTGCCTTACAGGTGAGGAGGAGCTGTGAACCTTCTTTCCCTATGCTTGAATATGTAGCTCCAGTGTCGATTATAAATGGCGCTTGCAAGGTGTTACCGATCGTCACTGTAACAGTTGGCTCTTGTTCTGGGTGCAGTGTGGTGAAGGACTACATGAGCTCCCCCCCGGGCTTCTCTGGGCCTCCTCAACTCTGGCTGGGTCCCGGCTCCCCATAGGGGCCATACATGGGGCCACCTGGGGGTACTGGGGTAGCGGTTGACACTGAGGTGGCATTCCATAGCTCTCCGGCGCTCTCGGTCCAAGCACCTGACCTCTTCTTTCAGCCCTATCCACACGGTCTCCCCAAGTTGGTCGTGGGACACGTGGACAATTTCTCCTGAAGTGGCTAGGGTCGCCGCATCCCCAACACCCTTCAGTTGCCATATTTGGCCTTTGCAAAACTCGACCCCGTCCGTATCCTCATCCCCTCCCCCAGGCAGGTGGCGCCCCGGGTACATGGGGGCCCTCGTATGATATATGTAATCCATCTGGGCGGGGTGCAGTATAGTAGTTATGTGTGGCACTTACGGTTGTGGGTGGGCCTGGTATCCACTGGCCAGCAGCAAAGGGTCAGCCTGTGCTGGGGCTGCCGCTTGTGGATGTGGATGGGGCACCATTACTGCCGCTTGTCTAATGTGTTCCTTCATCCGTTCCTTCTCTTCCTGTTTAGTCCTGGTCAGTTCGCCGAGCTGTGCCTTACAGAGTTGGCTCATTAAGGTTTCAGTGGCATCTTTAGCTTCTTTTTTCAGCTTTCTGTGTTGCTCCACGTGATGGGTCACATGTGCCAGAAATGAAGCCCATTCCATTGCGTTGAGCCCCACCACTTCCTCTAACTTCTGCTGTACCTCCCCAGGGAGAGCCTTCTTCAACAGCAGTTTGAACAGTCCCACACTTGCCACCGAATCGTCCCATTTGGCACCCGTTTCATCCCTCCATTTGTCTTGAAACTCTTGTATGAAGGTTATCACGTTTTCTTTGTCTTTCAGTTTTATATTTTCGAGCTTCCCAGGATCCATCTTAGCCGGAAACATACTCCTCATAGCGTCCCATATTTCTTGTTGGTACAGGCCAAACGGGATGGCGTCAGCCTTGGGGTCGTCTATCAAATCCCTGTGTTCTGCCCTATCGAAAATCTCTTCAGCCCGTCCCTTGCCCACTGTTTGGCAGAGAATGGCTTTGATATCGCCAATCGCCAGGTGCTGTCCTGATGTCTTTTCCTCAAACTGTGTAATCCATTTCTGCCCCCCTTAACACATGTTGGGTAGTCGTTGGATCAGGCCCGTTAGGTCCATGAAACTCCAGGGTGCATAATGTAGGGCTTTTCCTTTAACCATGAGGGGCATCATCTGACCTGGGGGTGACCACCCAACCTGATTAAGGCTGGGCTCCGACTGGGAGCGGGCATGCGCTAAGTACGCTGTGATACCAGGTTGGAATCTCACTGGGGGCTTCAGGCTTGCCCTGCTCCGTAGTGATCTAGCTTCTCTAGGCTCCGAGTCGTCCTCCTCACTGACATCTTGTTCAACTTTTCCTTCATTGTCTGTTTCAGTCCCCTCGCTCTCAGTCCCCCCATGTCTGAACTCACTCGCTTCTTCTTCTGCTGGTGGTATATTAGGACCTTTGAGGCCTTACTCAGGCTCTTCACATGTTTTCCTGCTGACTGGTTCAGTGCTCTTCTCGACCTCTGCGATTTTGATTCTCCCAAACGGGGCTTGTGTGCATACTTATTTTTCACAGCCGTCGCCATTTGGAACGCTTGACCTGCGAGATTTTTCAATTCATCCATTTTACCCACGCCGTGTGATATCCCGTCCTCCAGCCATCGAATCCTGCCCTCCAATTCCTTATCCTCCTCGATAGCATATGGGGAGAGCACCACATCCCCCTCTATATGGACCACCCGCCCCACACTGTCTCTCGGCTCACCTTTTTCTCCTCCTCTGGTATGTGGAGCCCCTCGTGCTCCGTTTTCACCCTCTTGATTGTCACTGGTCCTATGCTCCTCCTGCTCCTGTATTTCCTTCAGTTTCTTGTCTCTTTGCTTGTGCACCATCCGCCGTGACCCTGGCCTCGGGGTGCTAGTGCTGGTGGGAATCTCCCCGTGCTCCGGCCACCCCGGAGTGTGGGTCCAGTTTTTCATATACTCCTGTAGTTCCCTGTCCCTCTCTTTGTTGCCTACCTGTGGGAGGTCCAGCCGTGGGCTTTCGCTCTCGACCGGGGTTCTATCCTCGTATCCGGCAGCTCCTTCTTCCATTTTGGTAGGTTCTCCATCCTCCCGCATGCGATGCCTCATTCTTTGGTATCCGGTGAATGTTCCCTGTATGTCCACCTCGGTTTCCTTCCATTCATCTTCTCTGTCCTCCAGGTCTTGCATCATGTAGAGCCCGGCAGGTGGGGCACTTCCGACAGCTCTCACTGGAGGGCGGTACTGAGGGTTATATGAGGGCGGGGCCTCGGCCCATTGCTTCTGAATGGCCTTTTTTATCTTTTTTATTAGGCTTGCTTCCCTTTCTTCTTTCTTCCGTACCACCGCCTCTGCTCGTTCTCTCTGCCGTCTATCCTTCTCCTTCTCCTCCTTCCCTGCGTTCACAAACCTGTCCACTATCTTCTGTCTTCACACATTTCTCCCTCACTCTCAAGCCTTTTTTCTGTTCATTCCATACAGCTAATCTCTCTTTCATTATCTGGCATAGCTGTTCATCAAGAGTACCTTCCTCGGGCCATTTCCACTCACCACTAGTCTTCTCACTCCATTTTTTACAATAATGCCTAATGTCCTTCTCATCTGTACAGTGTTTGCTTATCACCCTCTCTATCGGGCTCATCTCTTTCTTACATTCAGCCATAACTCTGGTCGTGTCTCACACCTCTCAGCCCTTAGAGTCTTTTGTACATGCCCCCCCCCCAATTCCCCTAAGTTATCCCTCACGGTTTTCCTCCTACCTTGTCCTGCTGTTCCAGCCTGCTTAGCCTATCTCGTACTGATTTATGCCTGCTTTTCCCTTCCGTCCGTACTCGGTCCAGCCAGCCTCCCCAGGGACTCACATACACTCAGAGTACATACATTCAATTTAATTAAGACGATTAATTAATTAATTAAGATGATTCAATTAATCTTATGAATCTTAAGTTTAACTTTAGGTAATACACAGCCTCACACAACAGCCAATCCGGCAATTCTTACATGTTTACAATGTTTACAACTATTCAATATTACCCAATTTTGGGGGCTGTACTTTTTCACTTATCATAAGTTTTTTCGGGAAGGAATACAACAGGGGAAAAATTATTTTAAATTAAATTATATTATTATTATTTGTCATTTAACTGAACACCTTCATAATTTATGGAATATAAATGAAAGGTCCCAATGGACTGACTCACTGATTTCTCAACAATTTTGTTATATATATTACAGGTCTAGAAGTTCGTATTCACACAATGGGCAGTCTGACAGATGTCTAAAATATTCACAATGTTCGTGCATGCTCCCCAATTTTTAAAACACTCATACAGCAGTTATTGATACCAAATTAATTATAACACACACAGTCTCGCCCGACTCACAGAAAGTCTGTACCAGATTCAAAACATTTAACAAAAATCTCACACTGTCATGTGTTACCCAGCTTAATCTGAAGTGCGCACGCACACATTTTTTTTCTTTTCCTTTTTTTTTTCCTTTCCACACAGAAGGCAGCCCTGCTTGCGCAGATAAGAACAGACACACACCACTCCTTTTTATAAACAACGCCCGCAAGCTCTCACAGACATATTATATCACACACTATTACACATATTTACTTATTACATACACACAATTGTGGTCTCAGAGTATAAAGTGCCTTCACACCAGCTCCGTATGTATGAAGCTTACAGTCATATAAATTAAATGCAACTTTCTCCACAAATAATTTTATTTATTTATTTATTTATTTATTTATTTATTTATTTATTTTTAAAGCTTAATCCAACACCCATATCTCTTTATGTATGGAGCTCATGTTCATAGCACTAATAAATACATTTTTCCCTGTCTCCAAAACTTACACGCTCTCACACCGCACTCATATTATAAGCACATATATTATAAGCACACACATTTGTTATTACACATTCCATTCATACACCGGGCACACTGTATTGCGCGACCCAGACCTGGGCCCAGGATTTATTCCCCTCTCTATCTCAGACCTGGAATCTTTTCCCAGCGGTATTAGGGGTCCCCACCAATGCAGCCGCCACACCTCTAGTAGCCGGTATCTGGGGTTTGAGGCCTCATTTCCACCTGCTTCCTATCGCAGTCCTGGAATCTTTCACCAGTGGTATTGCAAGACTTTCACTCACACAACACATATACAATTTCATTACACAGTCTTATGAACCCATTCACAGCCCTTATACAATTACAAAATTACAATCGGTTCACACTTCTCTTACCTCTTCTCACTCACCCACGGTTCTTTTGGAGACCAACTTTAGTCCTTCTTCCCACCCCGGGGGCTTCCCAATCGTAACAACAGACCACTAAAACAGAGCTTTGAAATAACAGGCGTCTGCAATGCCTTCTTCCTACACGGCCTATCTGTTGCTTAGAGAGCGAAGTCCCACGGGAGAGATTCCAGACATATAGATCTTAGCCCAGTCCCATCTGGGCCGCCAAATGCCAGCTCAAATTTAGCCTATTACCCAAAAACTTTTAAAATTCAAAATAGAAGCCAATACTCACATCTACCTCTGAGCCCAGTTGGAGATAGAAAAAAAGACACCAGCCGTGAGTGAGAAGAAGCAAGGGTCCAGATTTATTGGTTCCGTTCCACCACACGAGATCCACACCGATGAGAATTCTCAGAAGTGATCTGATACCCTGAGCTTAAGCTCCAGTATTTATACTGTATTTACACAGTAAATAACCAATATGTTTCAAGAAGACTATGATATCAATACCAATAGGGTTAAAAAAGAGCTATTCAACTTACCATTAGCTCAAAAAACAGGGCTTTTCAACTTACAAATAGAATCAAAACCAGGGGTTTTCAAATTACCATTAGCTTCAAAAGTGGAGAGACAAAACAATCTAGAGTGACCTTGGTCTTACTATTATCTCGCGGGGGGCAGCTTGACTCAGCTACCCTTATAAATGGCTCCTCATGGTTTTCTCTTAAAATGAAGGCCTTCCTTACGAGACAGGAATCTTCACCATCTGAATTATGAGTAAGTTACATTTTTCTGTATTTTAGTTTATAATTTATTTTCATATTTGCTCTATATCTCTATTTTATATATAGTTATACTGCTTGAAAAACGGTTTACAGTACTTCCTACTTCATAATATCATTATATTACCCTTCTACTGTCCTACATATCCTACTATTCTGTATTTTATAAAGCGTTTTCTATTATTATAAGATATTACCCTTATAATATCTTAATACTTCTTTTTATTATTCTTATAAAGTTATAATGTTATATGTGTGTGTGTGTTATGTCTACATGCCCGCCCGTGACTGTGCAAGAGTGTGTGTGTGTGTGTGTTAGCGCTCCTCAGCTCTTATACTTCTTTTTAACTCTTCGACTAATAAACCATAGTGTAGTACTCTTAAAGATCTTTAAAATGTAAATCCTATTTGTCAATATCTGCCTAATACCGCTTCTGTGTGTCTTGGTGCCCGTCTTTTCTTCTTCTCCCCTTTACTGGAAACTAGGTCTCCCTCATGTTTATTTTATGACATTTTTATCCACAACACAAAGAAGGCTGTGAAAAATGGTCTTTATTGTTTAAATTTTTGTTCAAAATATTCACAGAAATTCGCTGCTCTCATGGATATCAAACAATTGCAAACAAAACACATGCTGATGAAAAAAACATTGTTAAATATAGGTTTGCAACAATTATTGGCACCCTTTTAGTGAATACTTTGTGCTACCTCCCAGATAACAGCTCTGATTCTTCTCCTATAATGCCTGATGAGGGTAGATGGCAAGGGATCCGAAACTATTCCCCATACAGAATCTCTACAGATCCTTCCAATTTCGAGGTCCATGCTGATGGACTCTCAGTTAGCTCAGCCCACAGGTTTTCTATGGGGTTCAGGTCAGGGAACTGGGATGGCCATGGCAGGACCTTGATTTTGTAGTCAGTAAACCATTTTTGTGTTGGTTTTGATGTATGTTTTGGATCATTGTCCTGCTGGAAGATCCAACCACAACCCATTTTAAGCTTTCTGGCAGAGGCAGACAGGTTTTCATTTAATATCTGTTGATATTTGATAGAGTCCATAGTGTTTTCTAACAAAATGGACAGGTCCTCTGGCAGAAAAACAGCCCCAAAATATTAAAGAGCCACCACCATATTTAACCGCGGGCATGAGGTACTTTTCGATCACCAAAACCACCTCTAGTGTTTATTACCAAAAAGCTCTATTTTGGTTTCATCTGACCATAGCACCCGATCCCATTTGAAGTTGTAGTGTCTGGCAAACTGAAGATGCTTGAGTTTGTTTATTGGATGAGAGTAGAAGCTTTTTTCTTGAAACCTTTCCAAACAACTTGTGGTGATGTAGGTGACTTCGGATTGTAGTCTTAGAGACTTTCTGACCACAAGACACAACTAACTTCTGCAATTCTCCAGCTGTGATCGTTGGATATTTTTTGGCCACTCAAACCATCCTCTTCACAGTGTGTTGAGACGATATAGACACACACCCAATTCCAGGTTGATTCATAACATTTCCAGTTGACTGGAACTTTTTAATTATTGCCCTGATGGTGGAAATGGGCATTTTCAATGCTTGTGCTATTTTCTTATAGCCACTTCCCATTTTATGAAGCTCAACAACTTTTTGCAGCACACCACAGCTATATTCCTTGGTCTTACCCATTGTTATGAAGAACTAAGGGAATTTGGCCTATGTGTTACCTCAAATTTATACCCCTATGAAAGAGGAAGTCATGCTTGAACAATTTCCTGTTCATAGTTACCCAGGTGCACTAAAAAAATGTAAAATAAATAAATAAATAAATAAATAAAATCAATGGGAATATATTTCAAATATTTTTTTTCATATGAATTCATAGGTGTGCCAATAATTGTTGCACACCTATATTTAACAAAATAAACCTTTGTTGCATTTGCAGTTGTTTGATATCCTTTAGAGCAGAGTATTTTTGTGAATTGAACAAAAGATCAAAAGGTTAAAAAATAAAGACAACTTTTCACAGCTTTATTTGCTCATATTTACCATGGGTGCCAATATTAGTGGAGAGCACTGTAGTAGCATAGCATTGACCTTGTGACCATAGTGTTTTGTTACACATGTTTTTTCCCCCTCTGTAAATTCTTTTTGTATCTACATACAAAATAAGAAACCAAAAATTGTTTTTATATCACTTAAACTGCATCAAGCTGATGTTTTGTTGAGCTTGGTGAATAACATTTTATTAGAATGAAGAATTACCTGAAAATTTGTAAAGTTGTATATGAAATAATGTTTCATGTTGTATCCAATGGATTGGGCCATAATTAATAATGAGGAATTATTATTATTTATTTTTAAATACTGTTATGCTGTCACATTGCACTAATGTAATTGCCCTGGAGAAAAAAAAAAAAACATAGGTTGAAAAAAAAATGTTTGTGCTGATATTACTGTTAGATTTCCGTGTATCCCAGGAATCTCAGATTATGCCTGTCAGATCTTCCATCATGCCTTCCAGCCTGTTCTACAATTACTTCTATTAACTTTTAGTTCTGTGCTGCTATGAGCTAGAAAGTGTGATTTGCCTCAGAGCGTTTCAGATCGATCTGGGGAGCCTAAGTGAACACAAGAGTCAAACCAAGAGTATTTATACACATTGATAACGAACAGTGCGTGGACGGTTTCTACTGGTCTAGGTGTCAGACAGATTTAAACAAAACACACAGCACATAGTCATAATACAAAATAAGTCCTGTGTCATGTTGACACGGAAATACATGTGTATTTCAAGGATATAGCTATAATCAAGCCTAGGAGTTGATCAGCTTATTCAAAGAGATAATCAAATGAATACATTCATCATAGGTATTTGATAGCAGTTCATAATATAAGAGAGTACATGATATAAGAGAATTTCCTTTCAATTACTTAATAAATTTTTCAAATGGGTCAAAATCACATCTTAAAAGAAACTAAATTAATCCTAAAAGATGAAAAGGAAAACTAAACCATAGAGATTGTTCATCTTTTACACATGCAATCAAATGTTGCTTATTATTCCAAATAAAATGATAATGAATTCAGTTTATTTCCTTAATACACCTGTCTGGTACTGCCAGTGGATATGCTGGGTAAATTAATCTTGATATTCCTTCCATCTTTGTTAATACAATTCTTCCAAAAATGTCAATATTTATTGGTAACCAGTTATTCAATTTAAAAACAAAACAAACAAACATTTTTTTAGTAATAGTATGCAATCTAATTTTTTAATTGAATATTTTTAATAAAATGTTGTGTATTATCATGAATAGTGAGGATCTCATATTTTTTCAAGTTTAAATATAACCCTGAAGCATCTGAAAAGACATTAGGTATTTGATCAGAGTCCTTTAAAAATAAGGTTGTGCTAGTTGTGTAATTATCCAGGATCTACCCAAAACATTTAATGTTTTTATACTTTCATGCTTGTAACTCAATGGCAAGTAAGAAAAGAAGCGGGCTAACTGGGTGTCCTTGACGTATTCCCCTTTTAATATCAAATCTTCTTGTAGTACCCAAGTGGCCTTAAATTATCAATAAAAGTTTTGTCTTTTTTTGGTTTAGATATTAACACAATTATAGTTTGTTCCATTGTTGTTAGTAGTGTATTAGTTTCTATGCGTTCCTTCAGTACTTAAATAGCATTTCTCTTCTATCTGTATTTTAAGTTGTATTCCATCTTGACCTGGTGACTTCCTTAAAACCATTTTCTTAAATTTCCTCAATTTTTAAATCAGAGTCACATGTCATTTTAAAATCTTGGTCTATCTTAGGAATAAAAAGATCTTCTTTTTTCAAGAAATTCTCAGAGTTTGCTTGAGAAAAAGATGATGAATATAGGCATAAGGTAAACTTCAATAGTTCATAATTTATTTCTCTTGGATCAGTTACAATTTTATGATTTATATTTAGAGTAGTAATTGCATTTTGTCCCTGACCTTGTTTTATTTCTAATCTACTGTTAGACATGATACTGTTACACATGATAGAATTGATGTAAGGTCAGTAAGACTTTGAGCGTATTTAAGTGAAACAAGCATTTAATAACAATGATATTTTTCAAACATGAAACCCCTGCGATCATGGACAGGTATCTGAAGATATAGCAATATGAATGTGAAACCCCTGTGATCAAGCACAGACAACTATTTGCAGCAAATGGCTTTTCATCTCAAACTGCGCATGATTGTTGACCTATGCAGATTCTCAAAATAGACCACGCCTACCTGATGACACAATATCTATTACACTCAGTGCGTTTACATGGACAACAATAACCCACTATTAACCCAATTAAGACGATACTCTGATTAAAAAACTAACATATAAACAGCAATTTTTAATTAATCTGATTAAGGTCATACTCGAAGTAAACACAAATCGAATTAAGACAGGTGGAGTATTCCTGTTTTAGTCACATTATCGACGTGTATTACAGACATGTACACACTTTAATCACACTATTAACGGCGTGTGGGAGTTTTCACCACATTTTGCGACAGGACACGTACACACACGGTAGTGCTCAACCGTTTTACGGCAAACGAGAGCACGGCTGCGTCCCAAACCATGTACTTACCTACTATAGGCCTATAGCAGGCGAAATACATGTATCTCCGCTACTATGCAGTAGGTAAGTACACTTTTGGGACATAGCCCATGGCTTCAAGCAGTCGTCTATTAGCACGTATAGCATGACAAATAATTAACCACACTTGAAGCGTCCGTAAAAATTTAAAATAAAAACACCCAAAACTATATATGTGGTACCATAACGAAGACGAACTGTATGTTGATAGGTGAAATTCTGGAAGAAACGTGGACGGCGTGGCGCGGTGACGTAATGACGTGTACCGTTAATCTAATTATGTTCTATAACATGTAAAACAGGTACATGACAGGAGTATTCTAAAAGCGACTCATGTAAACACCTTAATCACATTATTATCTTACTCAGAGTAAGGTCAATAATTACATTACTACTGTCCATGTAAATGTAGTCATCGAACTGCAATCCCTGGAACGAAATGAAAAAATGTTTTTTCCGAATTTTTTTCTCTCCATCTGATTAATTGAAATAATAATAATATTAATAATAATAATAATAATAATAATAATAATAATAATCAATTAATCGATTATGAAAATAATTGATAGTTGCAGCCCTACATCCAAGACCTTGGCATACTGAGACTGTAACTAAAAAGAGTAGTGTACTGTTTTTAAAAAAGGGGGAATCCTGTAGTCATATTAGTCCTATAGGCCTTGAAGCTATTACCTGAAAACACACAAGCCGTAAAACTAAACTCGCCAGAGCTCGGTTCGTTTGAACGCGTTTAAACCATTTAGGCGTCCTTAATTATGTCGGACTGCTTAGTTATGACACTAGACACATTAGTAGAGAATGGTATTTTTTTTTTTTTTTTTTTGTGGATACAGTTTCGGTTTCCTGAGGGGCGGAGCCAAACCACCACTGTCTTTATACCCGGAAGCGATAGAATGAACTAGAAATAGAACGGGGGAGGAGCTGACACATCACATGAGCCACTTTACTAAACATTATAGTCAGTTATGATGAAATAAAGAGGGGTAACATATTTCGGTAGCTATATATTTAGTCAGATTCAGTGATCCTAGCCTACTCTATCTCAGAGTAATATGCATTTGTAAAGAACAAACTATAGGATCTCCAACATTATTGGGTCATTACAGTAAATAGTTATAAGAATAAAGATAAGCCTACATGTAGGCTATCAGACAACCAGAATGTTATACACATCAACAAGCGCTACTGTAAAACATAACCAAACCATTCACAGCAGTAACACATTAGCGGTCTAGCAGCAGCATTAATGTTTTATTTCTTCTCTAGACACGCATTTCGATGCTCGCGACAATATCTAGCTTGTCCAATGAACGTGTTTCTCTAAGACATGACGCACCTTTTATTTACAGCACAGCTCTCTGCACTAATGTCTACGCGCTCACGGTCACGCGCGGACGTCACGCGCGTTCCCGTTCGAACATTTGCTCAACAGCGACTCCTGGTCACAGTTGTCAATAAGTCACCGGAAAGTAAACACCCAAGAAGCGTAACAAGATAAGTAAGATGTTTAAATTACTTTAACCGGCGCTAAAATGAATCGCGAGACTGAGTTTATGGTGTAACATTAAGTAAAATCTAATATACGACGTCTTTAGTGCCTACTGAAAAAAACAACTCGCGAGACTTTTCCAGTGTGGTTTGTAGACAAGCAGAGATGAACTCGACTATAGTTAATAAATAAAATGAGCGCACTAGGAGAGACGTTACATTCTTTTAGTTTTACAAGTTGAACGCACATGAACGCCTCCACAAAGTCGTTATTACGAGTGGGGGAAACTCGGGAATTTCTCTAATCCGGAGTTTCCGAGTTTAGGGGCGTGTCTGTAAGAAAGCATTGCGGAATCATTAGACTGTAGTTGACTGTAAATTTATTGAAATTGAATGTTTATTCGCATTAGAAGCTGATTTCAGTTATTATGTGTTTGGTATATGCAGCAAGTTATTGAAATACAAGCAAATTGTTGCTGCAATGGTCCGTTTTAAAGGACTCATTCTAAACTCCGCCTTCCAGAGAGCATACTCTACTCTGATTGGTCAGACGTCCCAGTCTGTTGTGATTGGTCTACCGCTGTCAGTTTGTGGCCAAAAAAAAAGCCTAATTTGTTGCGGCTTTTACCAAAATTTGCTGGTAAAATTGCAGTTGCACGAAATTGTTTTGCACGGTCTTTTGCAGACATGTTTTTGGTAAACAAGACCTATTAGCTGTACTCCTGCTTGTGAATCAAAGAGGGCTTTGGCTGCATGCATGTTGTGACGATGTCACATGACCTCACATGACCTGATATGACCTGACATGGCCCAAATCTGTGGAAAATCCTGGAGGGACTGACTGTTTCATTCACTAAATACATTCATTAAAAAAAAATTCTAGAGACAAGTTTTAGGATTATGATTTATTAAAGTTGACATGTCCAATCCACAAAGTGAGGGTCTGGTGAATTTATTTTCCAGAAAGACATTTCAGTTGGTGCAGGCTAGTTTTGAGAGCGTTGTCATGGATGAGGATAGGAATGTTATTTGGGAAAAAAATCTTTTTTGCATAGGTGTATGAAGTACTTTTTAATGTTAAAAATAGCTATGATGGCCAACACCAAATAGTCAATTTTTTCCCCCAATTTTTACTCCTTACTTGTACAAATAACCTAAAAGATATGTAGAACATGTATTAAGAACACTGGATTAAGCCATGGCCTTAGTGAAAGTGAATAAAGTTGCTGAGAAAACCTTTTGGAAAACTGAATTCCAGTTTGGAAGACTTGTTTCTGTTTGGATGCACCTCTTGTCTGTCATTTTATAGACACTCTGTGGGTCCCCATAAGATCTTGGGGGCAGAGCTTAATGAATATCGGCGGGAATAAGCCCAAGGAGAAAAAAAAAACATTCAAATGTTGAACCCATCTAACCAGATTGGAAAAAAAACTTGCCTAATGCACCTTTAAAGCTTCATGCCCATTTTAATAAAGATGAACAAACATCATCCAGAATTCCTGATGCCCATGTTGACTTCTCCAAATATAATTCCAACAAATCATATCTTGGTTTTCCCAGCCCATTCTTCAGTCTTTTGTTGAGTTTTTCCGGGAATTCCGGAATCCAGTTCTTAGTCTTCTACCCTCTACCCTGTCATACAACTGATACAGCTTGTAGAATTACTTCCTCTTACCTTCTCATGAGGTGGAGTCTTCGTGCCGCTGGGCTCGAGAACCCTTGAAGTCCTTTCTCTTTCTCTGAAGAAGTTTGTAACAAAGGAATTCACTCTTGAAGTAAGGTATATGAATCGTCCTTTATATGGACTTTGGTTTATTAAAGAATAAAAGGATTACAAATATCTTAACTCTGAATATAAAGAAAAATAAAGAACAACTGTATACTACGCAGAGTCTGATAATGGTTTTTTTTTTTTGAAGAAATTAAAACGAGTAAGTCTTCACCCGTGGAAATGGCATCTAAACACTTGCCTTTCCTCGATATTTATACATTTTTTGAGTGTGGCCCTGTGCTTTAGGGTCCAGGCTAGTGCACAAAACCATGCCTTCTTTAAGGTCACAGAATGGGGTTACATGTTCTGACCTTCAAGTTACCTGTAGAGAAACATGATGCATGTCCTTATTTGGGCTTAACAGAGAGACACAATGAACTGGAGAACTTGGTATAGAGCTCTAATTTTGAAGCTGGGCGCAGAAAACCATATGTATGCTTTTACTCGGACCATGTCAGTTTTATTTCTAGGTGCCCTGGCGCCTTTTCTAATTCATCTACGTGTGTGTGCAGAAAACAGAAGATATGCCTTACTTGGTCCGTTTCAGTTTTATTTCTAAACGCCCTAGCGCCTTTTCTAATTCATCTACGTGTCTAATAAAGGCAGAGGGTCTGGATTCTGTATTACAATCACGAGCGGCTCTTTTTATTTCTTCTGTGTATCTTTGCCCATATCTCTGATTTAGTTGCCTAATGCCTTCGGCTCTCTTGTATCTAGCACAATAATTCAATCTTTCAGCTTCAGCTCTCATTTGATTCAAAACACCTAATATGCTATCACATTCTTTCTCTAAATGTTCATGTTTTAATATCAGCTTTTCAGTTCTTTTCACATCCAGCGTGTCAAGTTGTAAATCTTGCAGGTCTTGCTGGAGGAGCAGAACATCAGGAACAGCTTTCTTAGTGGCCCCCGAACCAGAAGATTTTCCAGTCTGTCTTCGTTGCTGGGTACCTGGGGAATGGCTTGAACCCTTTCTTTTTCTTGGCCCTCTTTTTCTCCGGACGCGGTTGTGTTTCCCCGGGCTGTCAAGGTTGAGGTTCTTTACATAGTTTAATCATAACACGGTTTAATCGTAATTGCATAACATAATACATCAGCTTGTATTTTACACTTAAGCAAGAAATAACGGTAGGGCTGAGGCTACATAATCCTGAGATCTAAATCTCCTACAACACTTTACAGATTTTTGCCAACCTTTGTTCACTTTTTCTACAAATCCCTCAACACTTCAAAGAGCAATCCCTGGAAAACAATAATTTCATTTTTTTCTATGGACATCAAAAGCCTATTTACAGACATTCCTACTAGGGATGGATTGATGGCCTTAGAACAATTTCTAGATGTGTGACTGGACAGGGACCCACCTACTGAAATTCTCTCAAGATTATCAGAGCTTGTACTAACATCTAACTGCTGCAAGTTCATTTCCAGGCTTTACTCCCAAATAAAATGTGTTAGTATGGGTACTAAAATGGGATCCTCTGATGCAAACGTCTTTGTTGGATTTGTTGAGTAAAATTTCTTTGATCAAATTATGGGGCAGGTACCCACACTATTTATTAGGTACATTGGAATGAAAATAATATTTTTAGACATATCTTTGAAGTCAGCAGATTCCACTAAAAAAAAAAAACCACACAATCCATTGTAGACTCTTATTTTAAATTCTTAACATCCCAAGCACTACAATTCAATTTATTTATTTGTATAGCGCTTTTTACAATAAACATTGTCTCAAAGCAGCTTTACAGAAACATATAAACACAGGATACAGTATATTTTAAATGTTTGAATTTATCTCTAATGAGCAAGCCAGTGGAGATGGTGGCAAGGAAAAACTCCCTAAGATGATATGAGGAAGAAACTTTGAGAGGAACCAGACTCAGAAGGGAACCCATCCTCATCCGGGTAACACCGGATAGAGTAAAGGGAAGTTCATTGTAGTTTTTATATGAAGTCTGTTTTGTTGAACTGATTCACTGTTCACTAAATCTCCAGGCTGCACTGCTTGGGGCTGTCTTCAGTAGCAGAATGTAGCCTCCAGTTGATGGGAACTCCCACCAGATGTAGGGCATCAGGATGGATCGGGCAAGTATGGAGAGCAGAAAGAGTCAGGATTACTGGCATCTCAGGAATATCGTGTAGCTTGACAGAGACGGAGAGGGAGAGATTATTAGGTATGCTTATTGTCCCATAATGGATAAGACAGTGTACTTTGTGTTAAAAAAAAAAAGTCTTCATGGTAAGCTTGAGTAAACAAATCTGTTTTCAGCTTGGAGTTAAACAGTGAGACTCTGTCTGAGTCCTGAACACTAATGGGAAGGCTGTTCCATAACTGTGGGGCTTTGTAAGAGAAAGCTCTTCCCCCTACTGCAACTTTCACTATTCGAGGTACCAACAAATAGCCTGCACCTTTTGATCGAAGTAGGTGTGGCGGATCATAAAAGACCAAAAGTTCGCTCAGGTACTGTGGTGCGAGACCGTTTAGGGCTTTATAGGTCAATAGTAGTATTTTGTAATCAATGCGAAATTTTACTGGGAGCTAGTGCAGTGTGGATAAGATCTGGGTGATGTGATGTCATTTTTTCCGGTTCTAGTAAGGACTCTTGCAGCTGCATTCTGGACTAACTTTGGTTTGTTTATGCTCCTACTGGAACATCCAGACCGTAAGACATTACAATAATCCAACCTTGAGGTAATGAAAGCAACTAATATTTCTGCATCATGTAGTGACATTATATTTCTTATCTTAGCAATATTTCTGAGATTAACGAAGGCTATCCTAGTAATATTATATAGATGAGCGTCAAATGAAATACTGGAGTGAATAACCACACAAGGTATTTTACTGCTGCATATGACGAAACAGAAAGACCATCCAGAGTTACTATGTAATCAAAAGCTTACTTCTAGCTGTATGTGGTCCTCAAGGGCGTAATCATGGTATGGACATTGGTGGGGTCCAACAAACTCGGTGGGAGGATATGCAAGTGAATGTAACGTTAATGGTCAAAAACTGGAGCTGACGTTAGCCACGCCTACTTCATGGGTGTGCAAATATCAAAAGTTAATTGACGTTCTTAAGAACAAACCAAGCCATGGTATGATGCCTTCTATACTAAGCTAAGGTCACCTACTATTTAGGTATCTAGTTACTTACTGTTTGAAAAAAGCTTGTATGCTCTGCTACACTTTTCTATGCTTGGCTGCAGTCACCATTTCTTACAGACTGGGCGGCTAAAATATATCAACGAACTTCCACTGAGTATGGGCGCATCTAAGCGTACAATCGGAGGGGGGGCACACACCTATTTTCCTTAACAAACGGAAATATATTAAAAAGGAATAGACATAAATAATTAGAATAGATGAAGAAAAGACAGATCCGTTGGTAGGGTTCATTAAAGGGGGACATATAGAAAATATTTTGTACTGTATATTGGGGGGGACAGGTTGGTATTTCCTCAACATTGGGGGGGACATCACCCCCCCCCCCCCCCCCCCCCCCCCAAAGGGTGCGTGGTTACGCCCATGGTAGTCCTAGTAGAAGTACTTCCGTCTTGTCAGAATTTAATAAAAGGAAGTTAATAAGCATCCAACGTCTAATGTCCTTTACACATTTCTCAACTTACTAAGCTGCCGTCTGTCATCTGGCTTTGCTGAAACATACAACTGTGTATCATCAGCATAACAGTGGAAGCCAATACCATATTTATGTATAATTTGACCTAGAGGTAGCGTATATAAAGTAAAAAACAGTGGGCCTAAAACAGAACCTTGTGGAACACCAAACTCCACCTCAGTGTGCGTGGAGAAGTCGCCATTTACATCTACGAACTGATAACGATTGGTCAAATAAGACCTGATCCAGGAGAGGACCGTTCCCTTAATGCCAACAACATTTTCTTGTCTGTCAAGGAGAACAGTATGATCAAAGGTATTAAAAGTAGCACTAAGGTCAAGTAACACACGTAAGAAGACACAACCCTGATCAGAGGCCAGTAATAGGTCATTTACTACTTTAACCAGCGCTGTGTCTGTGCTATGATGAGACCTAAATCCTGACTGGTACATTTCATGTATATTATTCCTATGTAGTTACGAGCATAGCTGCTGTGCTACAAACTTTTCTAAGATCTTGAGGTAAAGGGGAGATTTGATATTGGCCTATAGCTGGACAATTGACAGGGGTTGAGGTCAGGCTTTTTAATCAGGGGTTTGATAACTGCTAGTTTAAGTGATTTAGGTACTTAGCCAGGACTAAGGGAAGAATTGATTATTTTTAGAAGGGTTTGATTGCTCCTGGAATAATCTGTTTGAAGAAACATGTAGGTAAGGGATCAAGTTTGCAAGTTGATGATTTTGATGAAGAAATGAATTAATTTAGTTCGGTCTGTCTAAGGCGAGTAAAACATTCTAATTGTTGATCTGATATTGCTATATTATTATTTACAGGGTAAGTTATAAGATTTTAAATTAATAGTCTGAATTTCATGTCTAATACTTTCAAATTTGCTACTGAAAAAAATACATGAAATCGTTGCAGCTGTATAATGATTGTGTGCCTGTTTCAGTGGTGGACTTAATCCTACTGAATTTTGCTACAGTAGTGAATAGAAATCTAGGATTGTTTTAGCTATCTTCTATTAGGATGGAGAGATAGACTGATCTAGCAGCACTAAGAGATTTTCTATAGTTCAGAAGACTCTCCTTTCTATGCTGATTGAAATATTACCAATTTAAATGAATTTGCAGTGAAAATGAAAATTTTCTCCAGAAAAATAAGGAAATGTGCAATCATTCCTAAGAAATGTCATAGCTCGTGCCATGGAACGCAAAGACAAGGAGCTGATCCACGCTCTGGGAACTTTAGTACCCCATGAAATGAACGTGATGTTCTGACTACAGCTATTACGTCAAGCATATCCACTGGTTTCACTACAGCCTCAGAAGCACTCTGCTTTTTCCACCACTACCTATATGTACTGTGTATGCAAAAATCTTGTGATTTTAAAGAAATACTGTTGTAAGAAAAAATGGAGAGGATGTCGAAGATCTCCATGAAGAATACATTTATTACAGCATGGCAGTGACAAAGTACATGAAGCACTTCAAGTTTGTCTGAGTCAAAGTGAACCCCGAGCAATATCAGCACAGACATTTTATACTGTGTTTCAATCCAGGTTTTCTGTATGTAATGTAAATAAAGTTTAATTCTAAATGTAAATTAAGGATAGCATTTGTTGTGATCGCTTTCCACACTCACATCTCGGTACGGGTGTTCTTACAGATGTGACCCTAAAAGGTGATGATGCTAACTACGGTCACATATCCCCTTTGTTCAGGGATGGTGTCGTGGCAAACAATCTTTCAAGCCTAAGTCAAAAATCTTCAGAGAGAGAAGCTTAGTAGATGTCAAAAAGTAATTATCTATATTGAAACAATAAAGTGAGACAGTCTACAGAACGTCTCAATTATACAAACACACACAGCCCTTTTTATACCTTTCTCTACAGCATTCTCATCTTAGGCGGAGTTTTACCTTTTCTCATTAAAAACAGACCAATCATCTTCGCCACAATTATTCATGTCTACTTATTATCTTAAATTTGTGGAGCATGCGCAGTTAGTTGTTCTTCTTGAAAAGGTTTTATGAGGACAAGGTTTCTTTTTTTCTTTTCTTTTTTTTAGAAAGGGTTTCACTCAGAGTCTTTGTTTTTTCTTTCTCTCTGATCAACACACCCTTCCTATGCTTCACTGAGCTTCTGTCCGTTTCTGCTGTCCTAGCTGACATCTACCTCCCTTCCTGAGGCCCTATCCTAACTCCTTAATTGTCCTCCAGCCTCAAGGTTATTTACTTCTGTGTAGGAAAGTACAGGCGGATACAGAAAAACAATTATTGTTCAGTAAGACACAGAATTCATCTAACTCAATACACACTTAGAATAGAACTTGATCAAAAAGTTCTATGGGTTTAGATTATGCTTCTAAATATTGATTGTACATGTAGATTATGCTTAAGTAATAAATCTAAATGTTCGTTATACATATTGATTACACTTTATTAGCATATCCAGATGTTAGTTATACATATTGATTATACTTCATAAATATTTTCTATAATAGTTCTTGATGTCCTACTGCCTTTCCCATGCTATAACTGTGTGAATGTCACTTTAGGTGGTATTATACACACATTGCTGAGACTGAGATAAATTGTCCCTTTGATAATTCTGCCTTTTTGTGGAACAAGCTTATCCTAACACAGTTCGGGGTGGAATCTACCGAGAGGCAGTCTGTTATTTCTTACATTGTAAACCAGAAACATATATTTTTTATTTCAGGGTAACTTTCTAGGACAGAGCAACACCTTGAGCCTATGTGGTGTCTAATATTTATAGTTGAAGATGTTGAGCTACATGATCATCTGCTCTACACTTCTCATGACTGCCGTAACGGTCCGAGGTGAGGACTCTTTTATACATTAGATGTTATAGCTGCAGCTTCCCCACCTTATATATATTACAGTATCTCACAAAAGTGAGTACACCCCTCACATTTTTGTAAATATTTGATTTATAACTTTTCATGTAACAACACTGAAGAAATGACACTTTGCTCACCTGGTTGCCGTCACACACGCTTGACACCATCTGAACCAAATAAGTTTATCTTGGTCTCATCAGACCACAGGACATGGTTCCAGTAATCCATGTCCTTAGTCTGCTTGTCTTCAGCAAACTGTTTGCGGGCTTTCTTGTGCATCATCTTTAGAAGAGGCTTCCTTCTGGGACGACAGCCATGTAGACCGATTTGATGCAGTGTGCGGCGTATGGTCTGAGCACTGACAGGCTGACCGCCCACCCCTTCAACCTCTGCAGCAATGCTGGCAGCACTCATACGTCTATTTCCCAAAGACAACCTCTGGATATGAAGCTGAGAATGTGCACTCAACTTCTTTGGTGGACCATGGCGAGGCCTGTTCTGAGTGGAACCGGTCCTGTTAAACCGCTGTATGGTCTTGGCAGCTCAGTGTCAGGGTCTTGACAATCTTCTTATTGCCTAGGCCATCTTTATGTAGAGCAACAACTCTTTTTTTCAGATCCTCAGAGAGTTCTTTGCCATGAGGTGCCATGTTGAACTTCCAGTGACCAGTAGGAGTGAGTGTGAGAGAGATGACACCAAGTTTAACACACCTGCTCCCCATTCACACCTGAGACCTTGTAACACTAACAAGTCACATGACACCAGGGAGGGAAAATGGCTAATTGGGCCCAATTTGGACATTTTCACTTAGGGGTGTACTCACTTTTGTTGCCAGCGGTTTAGACATTAATGGCTGTGTGTTGAGTTATTTTGAGGGGACAGCAAATTTACACTGTTACACAAGCTGTACACTCTCTACTTTACATTGTAGCAAAGTGTCATTTCTTCAGTGTTGTCACATGAAAAGATGTAATCAAATATTTACAAAACTGTGAGGGGTGTACTCACTTTTGTGAGATACTGTAATTGTATGACGCATGAGATATGAGATAAAAATGTCAGTTTTAAGATCCAGATCTCAATATCCATATCTCAAAAAAAAAAAAAATAGGTTATGATTTTGGAAACAAAGTGCAGGCCATACAAAGGATATTTGGATATTTGATAATCATTAATAAGCCTGATCTGTATTTATCTGCTCAGCACAATGTGAGAGACCTGATGTTGGGGAAAACCAGATTTTGACTGAAGACCAACAGACTTTTCCTGATGGATCCACTGTAACGTTCAAATGTTCCACTGGTTATATTCCTGTGAAATCATCAGCTTCCAGATCAATCGCCTGTACTGGATCCCAGTGGAGCGAACTCGAACTTCAATGCAAAAGTAAACTGTCTACAAACATCTTTTTATATTGAGCTTTAATTTGTGTATAGTTTGGATTACTGGTGGGCGATATGACAAAAATATATTGTGATTCTCAAAAACATTTCTACCATACACAATATGTATCATGATATATTAGTTTAGCAAGAAATGATCAAACAGCCATATAACATTTTTTTAATAAACATTTAAGTGGTTTGTATAATGTACACAAAAATAAATGTATTTCTTTTTTTATATTTCAAATATTTCATTTTACTAAAAAGTAGAAGAAAACCTGTAAAAACTTCAATATTTTTCTATTTTATAGATTAATTTTAAGATCACATCAGCTGCTTCTAGTCAGATTATCTAAAAATAAGCAAAACAAAAAGCAAGATATAATGATTTCTCAGAAAAGCATATTTGACATAATTTATCACAATGTTGATATTATATTGCCATATTGTCCCTGCATTAGTAGTTTGGATTCATATCATAAATGTTTTTTGGACACTTTGCAATTTAATAGGAAAAATACTTATTTTATTGCATGGACACATGCAACCCTTTATACCACAGCACAGTTAAAAGCTGGAATCTGATTGGTCAGAAGGCATGTATTATGTTTGTAAAATAGCACAGGTATTTCCGGCTGTAAAATAAACGATATGCGTATTTATTAATATGCAGGTTCTAGTACATTATTGTTTCTATAGTAACAGCTCATACACAGGGACGTGGACTCTTCACATAATAGGAGACTTAAAATAAATGGATTTAAAAACGCATGTTTTAGCAAAGTAAAGTGTTTAATTGAAGATGTATGACGTTTGTTTGTTAGGAGACGTTTATTTAACATTTATGGAAGGAGTCTCGGTTGTAAGCGCTCTCAGTCTTGGTCACATTTTCAGTTTTCTTTGTTTTCACAGTAAAATCACGGCCTGTGCTGTGTGTGTGTGTGTGTGTGTGTGTGTGTGTGTGTGTGTGTGTGTGTGTGTGTGTGTGTGTGTGTGAGAGAGAGAGAGAGAGAGACTGGTGAGGATATAATTGTCTGTCATAGCTATAACGTAGGTGAGAACAGGAGATAACTTGTCTCTCAGATGTTCCACAGCATTAAATCTAACTATAAACCGTTGAAAAATGTTATAAACGCTGACAAATCACTGTGGTAAAAGTGGAAATTCTTTTTTTTTCCAGAAAGAACCTGTGGAAGTCCTGGCGAGATTCCCTATGGAAAGTATATATATCAACCTACAGACAGAGTTTCGTTTGGTGTAACCATCACAGCAGAGTGTAATGAAGGGTAAAAATTGTTTATCCATGTTTGGTTCTGCACACATGTATCTGCACAATAATAGTGAATAAACAGACTGTGGATAAACTATAAAAAGTGAATAAGCATACTATGTAATGTATACAAACTACACTACAGTACTAGTCAAACATTTACATTTAAATTGTTTGCCTAAACAAGTAGCCTTCATTTAGAACATAGGAGAAGAAGTGTGGAGATCAATAAATTTGAATAAAAGAATTTAAATAAAAGCCTCCTGGGTGAAGCTTCTCATGAAGCTGGTTGAGAAAATGCCAAGAGTAATGCAGCAGAAATGCTGTTAAGAATTTCAAATAGAAAATAGTTTTTAATTGTTCAACACTTTTTGATCACCGCATAATTCCACATCCGTGTTAATGTGTATTTTATTATTATTATTATTATTATTATTATTATTATTATTATTAAATGGAAGAAAATTTCAAAAAAGAGAGAAGCCATTCTTTGTATGAGCAGGTGTGTCCAACTTTTACCTGGTAGTGTAAAATCAAAAGTGTTGCTGATCATACAAAGATAAGACTGTATGTTAATACACCTAATGCAGCTTCTTAACTGTTCTGCTTTAATGGCCTCCCAATAATGACAAGCAGACAGACACGTCCTTTCATTTCATTGTTTGAAAGAAAATCTAAAGGAAAAAACTAACTTGTTTTCATTGCTAAATTAAAATCTCTTTGCAGTTATATGCTTGTTGGAACACAAACGAGAAATTGCAGAGAAAATGGCTGGGATGGGAGAGCTCCTATATGTGAAGGTAATGTCATTTTTCGCTTTTACATTTTTCATTATTAAAAACAGCTACATTACAATGAAGATAATAATACTAGATCATAATCAGAATTTAGAAATGTTGTCAGCATTCATTTACCAGCTTGGCAAGGTTTTAGAGGAAGATGACCCAATGCTGCAAACTGACATTTTGAATGACTTGCTTGTAATTTCTGTTATGGAGGAACATTTAATGATTTCTCCAGTCTCCAAGGGTGTTATATAGTGATGAATACTAAGTTTAAAATGTATCCTGTACTAAATCATCAACATTGTGTTCAAATCCTACAAACCTTCTCAGTTTAAAATGTGATGACATGAATGTCCTTATTACAGCACTGCACAATATGATGGCATTCTGGTATTTTCCTTTCTCTGTAGATTTTACCACAGAATTTATACAATTATATTTCTCCTTCAACATTAGTCTAAAATAATTACAGAATACCTGAATATTTATTGTGATTTTTTTTTTTCAGTGACGAAGTGTCCAAAGCCTACCGGTATAACAGATGGCACTTTTGAACCAGAGTATGACTCATATGATTATGGACACGCAGTCATATACTCTTGTAACAGAGGTCTTGATCTTATTGGACTTCCAGTATTAACCTGCTCTAGTGATGGAACTTTTCAGCCTTCTCCTCCTCGGTGTCTGCGTGAGTTCCACTCAATTCAGTGTTTAAAACAATATTTCATTAAAAATAAGAATAAAAATCCTGTTTTTACATTTGTATGTTGATCATGATGATTTTAAAAGTTATAAATTGTATATTTGAGCACAAACGGGTACAAGAAGTAAAAAAAATAGATGACATTCTTTTTATACAGTTGTGTCCTGTGAGAGACCGGAAATCCCAAACGCAGTTAGAACTGAAGGAAAATCACCACCTTATAAATATAACAACTTTGTCCGCTACCGGTGTAATAAAGGCTACAGAATGAATGGGTCTGATTACCTGACCTGTACGGAAGATGGGTGGAATCCACCTCCTCCTCAGTGCAATGGTACTACTAATGAATGTTTCTCAATAATAAACATAATTATATATTCACACCAAAAACAGCATTAGTTATGACTGGTTCACGGAGATTCATGCAATCAGATGTTATGTTCTGATATGATTTTTTTTCAGAGGTTTAATTGCCATTCTTTTCTTCCTCAGTTATTACGTGCCTAAAACCTCCTGATATAAAGGACGGAACATTTAACCCCAAGAAGACGTTATATGAATATGGAGAAACAGTCACATGGTCTTGTAATCAAGGTTTTAGACTTGGTGGAGCTTCAACAATATCATGTACTGATGATGGAACATTTGAGACGTCTCCCCAATGTCTGGGTAAGTATTTGAGAAAATCTCAAAGATACGATTGTGCTGTTTTGTGTGATGTTGAAATTCACTGTAAAAAGCACATGTCTCATTAGCATTAAAGCTTTCATTGTTTTATGGCTTAAGCACGTACAGCAGGGTCAACCACTTGTGTATTCAGCAAATTATTTCTGCGGATCCGAGAAATAAGTTCCACTTAAAAATACTGCCCTTATGAGCGTTCAATGAATGAAAAAACTTATCTAGTTCTCCAGTATCCTCCACAGTGCCACTTGTTACGAACCCGGTCTAGGTCGGGCCGCAACATACAAGAAGAAAAAAAAAAGAAAAAAGGGTTGGCAAGACCAAGATTGCGTTTACTTTGCTTTATTTTCCAAACGGAGCACCTTTTATTTATATATATATATATATATATATATATATATATATATATATATATATATATATATATATATATATATATATATATATATATATATATATACACACACACACACATATACACACACACAGAGTGGTTTTAGTCTTCAGAAGCCGGCCAGGCCAAAATAATGAACATAACTACCCTCTACCTTAACCAAGAAAACTAACTAACCTACAAGAGAAGAAAACAAAAATACACCATCTTCCCTCACTCCCTAGCTAACCCAAAAACAGGAGAAAAGAAGAATCAACATAAATGGCGCCAACTTCCTACAAACCACTCTTAACCGTGCACTATTTACACAGGTGACTATTAGTGTGTTAATTAACAAAATACTATATACACATACACACACACACACATATTTTAATATAAAAATAAAAGGGTATCACGTGAATCGTAATGGGGCAGAGCATAAACAAAGTCAAAACAGGCATAAGGTCATACACAGGCGAAATAGTCATACACAATACAATGGCAACGATCTGCCCTGGGATGGAGACTGACGGGGCTTAAGTACACTTCCAGAAGCGTGCAGGCAACCAATCCTGTCGCACAAGGCCGGAGCCTTTCCTTTCTCTTATCACTGTAGACTTTACCACAGAATTTAAACAATTATATTTCCCCTTCAACATGAATAGTTATTGTGATCCCCCCCCCCCTTTTTTTTAGTGATTAAGTGTCCAAAGCCTCAGGGTATCAGAAATGGAGCCTTTGGACCAGAGATAGACAAACATAATTATGGACAGACTGTCAGATACTTTTGTGAGAGCGGACTTAAACTTATTGGACCTTCACTGTTACAATGCTCTGGTGATGGAAATTTTCATCCTTCTCCTCCTCGGTGTCAGCATGAGTTCCACTCAATTCAGTGTTGGCCATGGAGTTCACCAGAGCATCACAGGTTGCCACTGGAGTCCTCTTCCACTCCTCCATGATGACATCACGGAGCTGGTGGATGTTAGAGACCTTGTGCTCCTCCACCTTCCATTTGAGGATGCCCCACAGATGCTCAATAGGGTTTAGGTCTGGAGATATGCTTGGTCAGTCCATCACCTTCACCCTCAGCTTCTTTAGCAAGGCAGTGGTCATCTTGGAGGTGTGTTTGCTGTTGTTATCATGCTGGAATACTGCATACTGATCATGCTCTGCTTCAGTATGTCACAGTACATGTTGGCATTCATGGTTCCCTCAATGAACTGTAGCTCCCCAGTGCCGGCAGCACTCATGCATTCCCAGACCATGACACTCCCACCACCATGCTTGACTGTAAGCAAGGCACATAAGACACACTTGTCTTTGTACTCCTCACCTGGTTGCCGTCACACACGCTTGACACCATCTGAACCAAATAAGTTTATCTTGGTCTCATCAGACCACAGGACATGGTTCCAGTAATCCAGTGTTGTCACATGAAAAGATGTAATCAAATATTTACAAAACTGTGAGGGGTGTACTCACTTTTGTGAGATACTGTATATATAATTGTATGACGCATGAGATATGAGATAAAAATGTCAGTTTTAAGATCCAGATCTCAATATCCATATCTCAAAAAAAAAAAAAAAAAAAAAAAAAAAGGTTATGATTTTGGAAACAGACAAAGTGCAGGCCATACAAAGGATATTTGGATATTTGATAATCATTAATAAGCCTGATCTGTATTTATCTGCTCAGCACAATGTGAGAGACCTGATTTTGGGGAAAACCGGATTTTGACTGAAGACCAACAGACTTTTCCTGATGGATCCACTGTAACGTTCCAATGTTCCACTGGTTATATTCCTGTGAAATCATCAGCTTCCAGATCAATCACCTGTACTGGATCCCAGTGGAGCAAACTCGAACTTCAATGCAAAAGTAAACTGTCTACAAACATCTTTTTATATTGAGCTTTAATTTGTGTATAGTTTGGATTACTGGTGGGCGATATGACAAAAATATATTGTGATTCTCAAAAACATTTCTACCATACACAATATGTATCATGATATATTAGTTTAGCAAGAAATGATCAAACAGCCATATAACATTTTTTTAATAAACATTTATGACGTTTGTTTGTTAGGAGACGTTTATTTAACATTTATGGAAGGAGTCTCGGTTGTAAGCGCTCTCAGTCTTGGTCACATTTTCAGTTTTCTTTATTTTCACAGTAAAATCACGGCCTGTGCTGTGTGTGTGTGTGTGTGTGAGAGAGAGAGAGAGACTGGTGAGGATATAATTGTCTGTCATAGCTATAATGTAGGTGAGAACAGGAGATAACTTGTCTCTCAGATGTTCCACAGCATTAAATCTAACTATAAACCGTTGAAAAATGTTATAAACGCTGACAAATCACTGTGGTAAAAGTGGAAATTCTTTTTTTTCCAGAAAGAACCTGTGGAAGTCCTGGCGAGATTCCCAATGGAAAGTATATATATCAACCTACAGACAGAGTTTCGTTTGGTGCAACCATCACAGCAGAGTGTAATGAAGGGTAAAAATTGTTTATCCATGTTTGGTTCTGCACACATGTATCTGCACAATAATAGTGAATAAACAGACTGTGGATAAACTATAAAAAGTGAATAAGCATACTATGTAATGTATACAAACTACACTACAGTACTAGTCAAACATTTACATTTAAATTGTTTGCCTAAACAAGTAGCCTTCATTTAGAACATAGGAGAAGAAGTGTGGAGATCAACAAATTTGAATAAAAGAATTTAAATAAAAGCCTCCTGGGTGAAGCTTCTCATGAAGCTGGTTGAGAAAATGCCAAGAGTAATGCAGCAGAAATGCTGTTAAGAATTTCAAATAGAAAATAGTTTTTAATTGTTCAACACTTTTTGATCACCGCATAATTCCACATCCGTGTTAATGTGTATTTTATTATTATTATTATTATTATTATTATTATTATTATTATTAAATGGAAGAAAATTTCAAAAAAGAGAGAAGCCATTCTTTGTATGAGCAGGTGTGTCCAACTTTTACCTGGTAGTGTAAAATCAAAAGTGTTGCTGATCATACAAAGATAAGACTGTATGTTAATACACCTAATGCAGCTTCTTAACTGTTCTGCTTTAATGGCCTCCCAATAATGACAAGCAGACAGACACGTCCTTTCATTTCATTGTTTGAAAGAAAATCTAAAGGAAAAAACTAACTTGTTTTCATTGCTAAATTAAAATCTCTTTGCAGTTATATGCTTGTTGGAACACAAACGAGAAATTGCAGAGAAAATGGCTGGGATGGGAGAGCTCCTATATGTGAAGGTAATGTCATTTTTCGCTTTTACATTTTTCATTATTAAAAACAGCTTTGTGCTACATTACAATGAAGATAATAATACTAGATCATAATCAGAATTTAGAAATGTTGTCAGCATTCATTTACCAGCTTGGCAAGGTTTTAGAGGAAGATGACCCAATGCTGCAAACTGACATTTTGAATGACTTGCTTGTAATTTCTGTTATGGAGGAACATTAATGATTTCTCCAGTCTCCAAGGGTGTTATATAGTGATGAATACTAAGTTTAAAATGTATCCTGTACTAAATCATCAACATTCTGTTCAAATCCTACAAACCCTCTCAGTTTAAAATGTGATGACATGAATGTCCTTATTACAGCACTGCACAATATGATGGCATTCTGGTATTTTCCTTTCTCTGTAGATTTTACCACAGAATTTATACAATTATATTTCTCCTTCAACATTAGTCTAAAATAATTACAGAATACCTGAATATTTATTGTGATTTTTTTTTTCAGTGACGAAGTGTCCAAAGCCTACCGGTATAACAGATGGCACTTTTGAACCAGAGTATGACTCATATGATTATGGACACACAGTCACATACTCTTGTAACAGAGGTCTTGATCTTATTGGACTTCCAGAATTAACCTGCTCTAGTGATGGAACTTTTCAGCCTTCTCCTCCTCGGTGTCTGCGTGAGTTCCACTCAATTCAGTGTTTAAAACAATATTTCATTAAAAATAAGAATAAAAATCCTGTTTTTACATTTTTATGTTGATCATGATGATTTTAGTAGTTATAAATTGTATATTTGAGCACAAACAGGTACAAGAAGTAAAAAAAAAAAAAAAGATGTGACATTCTTTTTATACAGTTGTGTCCTGTGAGAGACCGGAAATCCCAAACGCAGTTAGAATTGAAGGAAAATCACCACCTTATAAATATAACAACTTTGTCCGCTACCGGTGTAATAAAGGCTACAGAATGAATGGGTCTGATTACCTGACCTGTACGGAAGATGGGTGGAATCCACCTCCTCCTCAGTGCAATGGTACTACTAATGAATGTTTCTCAATAATAAACAATTATATATTCACACCAAAAACAGCATTAGTTATGACTGGTTCACGGAGATTCATGCAATCAGATGTTATGTTCTGATATGATTTTTTTTCAGAGGTTTAATTGCCATTCTTTTCTTCCTCAGTTATTACGTGCCTAAAACCTCCTGATATAAACAATGGAACATTTAACCCCAAGAAGACGTTATATGAATATGGAGAAACAGTCACATGGTCTTGTAATCAAGGTTTTAGACTTGGTGGAGCTTCAACAATATCATGTACTGATGATGGAACATTTGAGACGTCTCCCCAATGTCTGGGTAAGTATTTGAGAAAATCTCAAAGATACGATTGTGCTGTTTTGTGTGATGTTGAAATTCACTGTAAAAAGCACGTCTCATTAGCATTAAAGCTTTCATTGTTTTATGGTTTAAGCACGTACAGCAGGGTCAACCACTTGTGTATTCAGCAAATTATTTCTGCGGATCCGAGAAATAAGTTCCACTTAAAAATACTGCCCTTATGAGCGTTCAATGAATGAAAAAACTTATCTAGTTCTCCAGTATCCTCCACAGTGCCACTTGTTACGAACCCGGTCTAGGTCGGGCCGCAACATACAAGAAGAAAAAAAAAAAAGAAAAAAGGGTTGGCAAGACCAAGATTGCGTTTACTTTGGTTTATTTTCCAAACGGAGCACCTTTTATATATTTTTTATATATATATATATATATATATATATATATATACACATACATACACACACATATACACACACACAGAGTGGTTTTAGTCTTCAGAAGCCGGCCAGGCCAAAATAATGAACATAACTACCCTCTACCTTAACCAAGAAAACTAACTAACCTACAAGAAAAGAAAACAAAAATACACCATCTTCCCTCACTCCCTAGCTAACCCAAAAACAGGAGAAAAGAAGAATCAACATAAATGGCGCCAACTTCCTACAAACCACTCTTAACCGTGCACTATTTACACAGGTGACTATTAGTGTGTTAATTAACAAAATACTATATACACATACACACACACACACATTTTAATATAAAAATAAAAGGGTATCACGTGAATCGTAATGGGGCAGAGCATAAACAAAGTCAAAACAGGCATAAGGTCATACACAGGCGAAATAGTCATACACAATACAATGGCAACGATCTGCCCTGGGATTGAGACTGACGGGGCTTAAGTACACTTCCAGAAGCGTGCAGGCAACCAATCCTGTCGCACAAGGCCGGAGCAGGCGTGGACAAGACGTGATCGTCCAGTAGCAAGCCGGAATGTGATGCATGCAGTGGGTGGGGCCTAGACAAGGGGGAGGAGACAAAAGAAAACCCAGCCCACCACCGACAGAAACACAAATGGCACATAGAACAAACAGAAATACATTGGATTACGCAACACATTTAAGTAAGATTAATCAATGTTTTGAATGACTGATGTGTTTAACAATTGTCATGATAAAATAATGATAATAATAATGATAATAATAATAATTGTTAATTATATTGTACCTTTCATACATTTAAATTGCAGCTCAAAGTACAATTTGAATATAGAAAACAGAAATGCAGAAGCATACGCTAGTCAGAAACAAAATGGCAAAATAGGCAAGTAATAAGTAAGGAATAAAACAAATTTGACAAATGAGATACTATACTTGCTTTGTAAGCGCTTTACAGCCCTTGGCTTCAGTAGTCATAGCATTACCTCTAAATAGATCAATTTCATAGGGCTGCCACTGTTAGGCCCCTGAGCAAGGCCCTCAACCCTCTCTGCTTCAGGGGTGCCGTATCATGGCTGACCCTGCGCTCTGACCACAGCTTCCCAACAGGCTGTGGTATGCGAAGATAACAATTTCACTGTGCTCTACTGTATATGTGACCAATAAAGACTCATTATCATTCATTCATTCATTGACCTGAGACTATTTCACCTTCACGTGTACAGACATCTTTCAGGAAAGGCATACTAAGACAATTGTTTTTACTAAACTGTTTTATGTACTGTTTGTGGAATTTCTATATTTTTATAATTTCTAATTTTTTCTATAATAATAATAATAGTAATATTTTCACTGCACAACATGATGGTTTCTGGCAATTTCCTTTCTCTTATCATTGTAGACTTTACCACAGAATTTAAACAATTATATTTCCCCTTCAACATGAATATTTATTGTGATTCCCCCCCCCCCCCCCCTTTTTTTTAGTGATTAAGTGTCCAAAGCCTCAGGGTATCAGAAATGGAGCCTTTGGACCAGAGATAGACAAACATAATTATGGACAGACTGTCAGATACTTTTGTGAGAGCGGACTTAAACTTATTGGACCTTCACTGTTACAATGCTCTGGTGATGGAAATTTTCATCCTTCTCCTCCTCGGTGTCAGCATGAGTTCCACTCAATTCAGTGTTTAAAACAATATTTCATTAAAAATAAGAATAAAAATCCTGTTTTTACATTTTCATGTTGATGTGGTCATGATGAAATAATCCCTGATAATAAGAATAATAAGAATAAATGTTAATTATATTGTACCTTTTTTTTTTTTTTTTTACCTTTAATTATATTGTACCTATTGAAACTCATAATGACTTCTCCAGTCTCAAAATGATTCAACTCCCTGAATAGAATTCAAAACAGCACAAATATGCAAAACAGGTGTTGTCTCGAGCACACCTGATGCAACTAGCCAAGGGCTTCATTATTTGCACCAGGTGTGCTTGAACTGGAACACACACACACACTATAATATAATATAATATAATATAATATAATATAATATAATGAACCCATTTTCTATTATCACATTGATATTAGGTGTACAGTTGATATGGTTTGGAATAAACAGCATTCTATGTTTCTGTTCACTCTTCTCTTTTTCCAGAGACCTGTGACATACCTGAAATAAACAATGGCTATGTTTGGCTACGTCAACTTTTTTTGTATATAACTCATCGGTCCAGGTCCAATGTAACATTGGATACAAGATAGAAGGGCGTAATTTCCTGACCTGTGAGGATAATGGATGGAATCCACCTCCTCCACAGTGCCACTTAAGTAAGATTAATCAATGTTTTGAATGACTGATGAATGACTGATGACCAGATGATTGGCTGATTGGGAGTTCATTAGGAACCCTGTTTAACAATTGTCATAATAAAATAATCCCTGACAATGATGTAAAAATAATGATGATGATGATGATGATAATGATAATAATAATAAAAAAATGTTAGTTATATAGAACCTTTCATACATTTAGATTGCAGCTCAAAGTACAAGGTGAATTAAAAAAAAAACACAAACACAAACTGTTACGAAGCGTAGACGGAGACAAGCGCGGGCGAGCAGAGAGATGGCGTGTGACTGAACACAGATTGAGAATCAAATCGGGACAGAGCAGGTAAGCTGTAGGCAAATTCGTAGTGAGAGACGAGCGTGAAGTCGAGCACCAGGGAAGTATGAGCTCTCTCTCTCTCCCTCAAAATCAAACCAGCCCACCATGTCACAGGGATCACACTTTATTCCCCATTCTGATGTTTGATGTTACCATTAACTAAAGCTCTTGACCTGTATCTGCATGATTTTATGCACCGGATTAGGGCTGCAACTAACAATTATTTTCATAATCCCCACCCCACTGTCATGATTCCCCCTTGAAGCAGCGTGCTCTAAGCGCGAATGCGCGAGCACCTGCTTTTCCATTGTTGACAATAGTGACATCTGCACACGTGTGTTTTGTTTATGTTTCTGTCATGTCTCCTCCCCGTTCTGTCATTGGCTGGGATTTTCATGTGTGTCTGAATCACCCTCAGCTGTGAGCATTTATGACACTGATCATGTCCACATATATACCGCGCGCCTCCCAGCACACAACGCGGAAGATTATAGTAGAGTTAGATTAGTTCATATAGTAGTCATAGTCACGGTCCATGTTTAGAGTTAGTTCACACTGGATTATCCGCTCCCAGTTCCTTGTCATAGTTCATGTTTCTCGTTTTGTTTATCGACCCTGTTTTCCGTGTCACGACCTTGATTCATGGTTATCCCTGTGTATGCCTGTTTGCCGATCGCCTGACCTGTGCCTGTTTTGGATGACGTTTGTGGATTTGTCAGCCTGTGTCTCCTTTAAAATAAAACACTGTTCATACTGCACTTGCATCCGTCCTATCTCCGCTCCGTCACGATACGTGACACCCACACTTCCGTTATAATAAATTACAGAAGTTACACTGCAGGCGCGCAAATACAGCATATGACGACAAACTTAAATTAAACTACTTTAGTATTTACTCTCTGAAGGGTGTTTTCTGAACAGACGTAATGTAATGAGTAAATCTCCCCCACACTGCGCGCAGAAAAACTAATCCATAATGAGATTTGTTGACAACGATTTTCATAATCGATTATCGATTAGTTGTTGCAGCTCTACACTGGATAAGTGCATTAATGAGTCGTTGTACAGGTGTTCCTGTTAAAGTGAACTAATCTGGCACACCAAATGAATTTAGAATCCCTAAAATGGTGGGAAAAAGAGCAATAAGTTTGTTAGTCATAGTTAAACTGACTATTGTTAAAAGTGCTATGGAAATAAATTTTAATTGAATAGTAGTGTAAAGCATGGTGGTATTGCTGTGGTTTTTTTTGCACGTTAAGCTATTATTTTCACCTACAATCTCAGTCATGTTTTTTCTCTCTTCATTTTGTATAGTTGGTCTTGTTTGTGGTGGTTGCTGCTTCTTCTACTACTGCTGCTGCTGGAAGAAACGGTGGAAAAGTGCGATTTTCTAAAAATAAATAAATAAATCAATCAAAATAATTTAAAAATGAAAGCTTGACTAAAAATCACGTTTTTTAATCTAATGAGCACTAACCTGATTTTTTGCACTTATGTTCTTTATTCTTTTTTTCCCCGAAACATGCACACACCATGCTCAGTGGCACGTGAAGAACACTACATACAGTGCTCTCCACTAATATTGGCACCTTTGCTAAATATGAGCAAAGAAGGCTGTAAAAAATTGTCTTTATTGTTTAATCATTTGATCTTTTGTTAAAAAAATTCATACAAATACTCTTGAGACTCACATGAGAGCTCATGGATATCAAGCAAAAAAAAAAAAACCTTTGTTAAATATAGGTTGCAACAATTACTGGCACCCCTATGAGTTCATGTGAGAATAATATATTTGAAGTATATTCCCATTGATATTTGACTTTTTCTTAATACACCTGGGTGACTAGGAACAGGAAATTTTTCAACCATGACTTCCTGTTTCATAGGGGCATAAATATGAGGGTGCACACAGGCCAAATTCCCTTAGTCATTCATAACAATGGGTAAGACCAAGGAATATAGCTGTGATGTGCTGCAAAAAAATGTCCAGGATCTGGACATTTTGCTAGAACACATGGCATTATGGACTCTATCAAATATCAACAGATATTAAATAAAAACTTGACCGTCACTGACAGAAAGCTTAAAATGGGCTGTGGTTGGATCTTCCAGCAGGACAATCATACATCAAAACAAACAAAAATGGTTTACGGACCACAAAATCAAGGTCCTGCCATGGCCATCCCGGTCCCCTGAGTTGCAACACATAGAAAACCCCACAGGTGAACTGGAGAGTCCACCAGCGTGGACCTCGAAATTTGAAGGATCTGGAGAAATTCTGTATGGTCTTCTATCCCTTGCCATATAAAACTCAGAACGATTGCAGAACAATTCTAAGTGTTTCCAACTCCCAAGACGGTTCTGTAGAGCCCGAAGGTTTATAGACCAGAGGATGATGTTTGTTGGTAAACAAAACCTATTAGCTGTACTCCTGCTTGTGAATCAAAAAGGGCTTTGACTGCATGCATGTTGTGATGACTGTTAAATGTCTGATGACTGTTAAATGTCTGATGACTGCATGCATGTTGTGATGACTGTTAAATGTCTGATGACTGTTAAATGTCTGATGACTGTTAAATGTCTGATGACTGTTAAATGTCTGATGACTTAAATGTCTGATGACTGCATGCATGTTGTGATGACTTAAATATCTGATGACTGTTAAATGTCTGATGGTTGTTAAATAAAAATACATCAAGAAACAAGTTTTAGGATTATGATTTATTACAGTTGACATTTCCAGTCCACAAAGTGAACGTCTGGTGAATTTATTTTCAAGAAAGACATTTCAGTTGGTGCAGACTAGTTTTGAGATAGTTGTCATGGCTGAGGATACGAATGTTATTTGGAAAATAAATGTTTTTGCATCGGTGTATGAAGATAATCGATTAGTTGGACGATTTCCCCCCAACTCCTGTTTTACACAACTGTTTGTCCAAAACAGAAAAGAACCCAATACACACACACGAATATATATTATTAATGTAGGACGGTAGTTTAATTGGGTGCTTTTTGTGCATCCATAAAAATAACGCATAAATACTATAAAATAAATGTGTATATATATATATATATATATATATATATATATATATATATATATATATATATATATATATATATATATATATATATATAAATTTATTGTATAGTATATGCTTTTTTTTATTGATGCACAGAAGGAATCCAATTAAACTACAGTCCTGCATTAAAAATAAAAACTCACTTTCACTGCACCTTGTGGTTTCCGTTCCTCACTGCCTTTAGGAATATTATTTTACTTGTTTACTTTTGATCGTAGTGTTTTAATGAGGCATTACAGATCTCACTCGCGCTCCCACTCTGTATCACTGCGTCTGCACCGCGTGTGAGGAGCAACGCGGCCTCGTTACTAACACGTCACTTTTCCATTATAATAAATTACAGAGGTTACACTGCAGGTGCGCAAATACAGCATATAATGACAATAAACTTAAATTAAACTAAACCTTTTAAGCAACTTGCACCAGTTTCCCCTGCCCCTTACACACAGTGGAGCATTTTGGATATAAACATAAGTTTGTCCTTGTGCATGAGTTTGATCTCCGCAGTGTTTAAAATGCCCCCCTCTGCCTTAGAGGACTTGGAGGTTACACACTTTTTCCTCAGTCACGTGACGATTTCTCCTCCGTCATAAAAGGTAACGCTGACAGAAAGTATACTGAAGAAAGTTTTACGGCGAACAAGAGAGTTCGGCTGTGTCCCAAACTGCATACTTGCCAACTATAGGCCTGTAGTGGGGAAAAATACATGCATCTCGGCTACTATACAGTAGGTAAGTATGCGATTTGAGACGCAGCCCATGGCTTCAAGCAGTCGTCTATTTGCATGTATAGCATGACTAATAATTAACCGCACTTGAAGCGTTCGTAAAAAATTTAAATAAAAACACGCAAGACTGTATACGGTACCATAACGAAGACGAACTGTATGTCGATACGTGAAATTTTGGAGGGACGTCGGATGGCGTGGCGCGGTGACGTAATGACACGGGCTCTTAATCTAATTATGATCTATTACATGTAAAACGGGTACATGACAGGAGTATTCTAAAAGCGACTCATGTAAACACCTCAATCACATTATTACCTTACTTAGATTAAGGTCAATAATTAGATTATTGCTGTCCATGTAAACGTAGTCATTGTCTCAACACACTGTGAAGAGGGTGGTTCAAGTGGCCAAAAAATCTCCAAGGATCACAGCTGGAGAATTGCAGAAGGTAGTTGCGTCTTGGGTTCAGAAAGTCTCCAAAACTACAATCTGAAGTCACCTACATCACCACAAGTTGTTTGGAAGGGTTTCAAGAAAAAAGCCTCTACTCTCATCCAGAAACAAACTCGAGCGTCTTCAGTGTGCAGACACTACTGGAACTTCAAATGGGATCGGGTTCTATGGTCAGATGAAACCAGAATAGAGCTTTTTGGTAATAAACACCAGAGGTGGTTTTGGTGCACACAGAGAGGTAGCCATATGGAAAAGTACCTCATGCCCAGGGTTAAATATGGTGGAGGCCCTTTAATGTTTTGGGGCTGTTTTTCTGCCAGAGGACCTGGACATTTTGTTAGAACACATAGCATCATGGTCTCAAATATCAACAGATATTAAATGAAAACCTGACTGTCTCTGCCAGGAAACTTATAATGGTCCGTGGTTGGATCTTCCAGCATGATCCAAAACATACATCAAAACCAACACAAAAATGGTTTACTGACCACAAAATCCTGCCATGGCCATCCCAGTTCCCAGAGTTGCAACCCATAGAAAACCCCACAGGTGAACTGAAGAGGACAGTCCACCAGCGTGGACCTCTAAATTAGAAGGATCTGGAGAAATTCTGTATGGTCTTCTATCCCTTGCCATGTAAAACTCCGAGCTGTTATCTTGGCAAAGGGAGGTAGCACAAAGTATTGACTAAAAGGGTGCCAATAATTATTGCACACCTATATTTAACAGTGTTTTTTTTTTTTTTGATAAACCTTTGTTTTGTTTGCAGTTGTCTGATATCCATGAGAGTAGACTATTTTTGTGAATTGTTTGAACAAAAGATCAAATGGTTCAACAATAAAGGCAATTTTTTTTACAGCTTTCTTTGCTCATATTTACCAAGGGTACCAATATTAGTGAAGGGCACTGTATATCTAAATAAACAATGCTTATCAGCATGATCACATTGGTGTAGTTTTTATCAACTTAATTTGCCTTTCTGTTCCAGAACGATTCAACTTGATTCCAAACCATAAGACGATTCTCTAGTTCTGACTGACTGAGACCCATACACATCCCAGAGTCTCTCCAGCAACCTAATTTGATCAAGATTGGGATGACAACTTGCTTTACGATACTGAATAACCTTAGCATTTATGTACAAATATGTATGGTGGCCAACCATCAAGGGAAGTCCCACAACGCCATCGAGTCACCGGATTAACTTTACGTCCTATAAAGGAAGCCAGCTTACCGGCAAGAAGGGGAGAAACGGCAAAGCTCAGTGTTCTCCTCTTGGATTATACAAGCAATTACTTTTTCATGTTGCCTTGCCTGATCTTGCCTGTGATCATTTTTGTCGCATTGAGGAATTATCGGAAGTTGTGCATTATTTTCCTTTTCTGAGTCACAGAACATCAGTGCTTCTCACGAGCTCCCGGACTGAGGCGTGTTACCGGTGAGGCCGTTCCGACACATACACTCACCCACGCTACCCTGGACCTTTACTGACAATTCAAACGCACTCACACAGTTTTGTACATTGTCTATAATTTGCTGTTCTCTGTATTTTCTTTAACTTTTTGTATAATACAGTTTGGGTTTTAGCAGAGTTACTGGTAGCAAGGTTTTTCTTTCTTGTGTATACAGTATCTCAAAAGTGAATACACCCCTCCCATTTTTGTAAACATTTGATTATATCTTTTCATGTGACAACACTGAAGAAATGACACTGTGCTACAATGTAAAGTAGTGAGTGTACAGCTTGTGTAACAGTGTAAATTTACTGTCCCCTCAAAATAACTCAACACACAGCCATTAATGTCTAAACAGCTGGCAACAAAAGTGAGTACACCCCTAAGTGAAAAGGTCCAAATTGGGCCCCAAAGTGTCAATATTTTGTGTGGCCACCATTATTTTCCAGCACTGCCTTAACCCTCTTGGGGTTGGAGTTCACCAGAGCTTCACAGGCTGCCACTGGAGTCCTCTTCCCAAAAAGGCCCAAAGTGTCAAGGTCTCGAACATCCACCAGTTCTGTGATGTCGTCATGGAGGAGTGGAAGAGGACCTGTGAAGCTCTGGTGAACTCCATATAAATGATTTAATCACGAAAATAACAGCGCAGTGCCCCCACTGAATAATTACCTCACTCACACACTATGAGCTATATGGGTATTCCTCAGAAACAAATATCAAATATAACAATGTCAAATATATACAAACCTTATTAAATGAAAAAGACAAGTTCAATGCAGCCAAACAATATGTATAACAAAAAAAATAAAATAATTTTCCCTATATTCTTTAACTGTACGAATGTATACTAGACAAATTTAGATCAGTAAACTCAAATACTCATTTCCTCCTCACAAAATGACATACCAGAGATAACCAATGCCTCAGATGGTTTTAGGCTAAGAAACATTAAACACCACAAGCCATATAGTTTATATTTAACAACTTAAACCCTTTTTTGTTAAATGTTCAAAACCTTTACCAAGCGCTTGGGTTTTCTGTTGGGGCCCGTGAGTTGGTGCACATACCAAAAAAACCTCCTGGGTTCCTTTAATGAACGGCTACTAAAAACTCTCCATTACTCACGCCTCTCAAAGAGAAGAATTAGCTGACTTGGAAACGAGCTGAGTGAGGGAATGAATCCGCTGCAAACAAGGTTCCAGTAGGCCACAGTCGAGTCAGCGATGCAGGTTTGACGGCACAGTCCTCCTTAGCACGGTCCTCCTTAGCACGGTCCTCCTTAGCACGGTCCTCCTTAGCACGGTCCTCCTTAGCACGGTCCTCCTTAGCACGGTCCTCCTTAGCACGGTCCTCCTTAGCACGGTCCTCCTTAGCACCGTGCTACCTAGCACCGTGCTACCTAGCACCGTGCTACCTAGCACCGTGCTACCTAGCACCGTGCTACCTAGCACCGTGCTACCTAGCACCGTGCTACCTAGCACCGTGCTACCTAGCACCGTGCTACCTAGCACCGTGCTACCTAGCACCGTGCTACCTAGCACCGTGCTACCTAGCACGTCCTTGTCCCTTCAGTTTCACGGTGAAAACTGCGGCTGGCGGTTACAGCTGTCCGTCTCTCACGACGACATTAGCTTAACGTCCACGAGTTACAGTTTGTACTTGGCTTTATTTCAAGCTAGTGCAAAACAACAAACACAGATAACCTAGCTGCACTTCACTTAAACCTACGGTTCACAAAGTTACCAAACTGCTAGTTGCACACGACTCTTAGCTGAACAAAATTATATTTGCGCCACTACTGTAACAGTACTTTAGTCTACAAACATCGTCAACTCGGCGTTAAAACTCCATTTTCTTTCCCGCTTGTCATTCCCTCCAAGTCGCTTCACCTCTCATCCCACTCTTTTCGCCACGCCCCAACAAAGGTGATGTCTGATTGGCTAAGAGTGTAATTAAACTGGAAACCTATTGGCTTAGACTACTCCACTGAAAACAATTTGCAACTCGCCCTAAAACAAAGAATTATGGGAAATGTAGTTTTCCATTGAATTTACCAAAATATGTAGCGAGCACGCCATTTATTCAGATGCGTTTCTGGGAGGTACCTACATTTGTAAAACAGCACAGGTATTTCTGACTGTAAAATGAACAATAGCTTTATATTAATAGGATAGGATCTAGTACATTATTGTTTCTAAAGTAACAGCTCATACACCGGGACGTGGATGCTTTATATAATACATGATTTAAACATGTTTAACAAAGTAGTGTTTTTTTGGAGAAGTTTTATTAACATTTTTGGAAGGAATTTCTGTTGTAAGCACGCTCAGTCTTGGTTACATTTTCAGTTTTCACAGTAAAATGACAGGCTGTGCTTTGTTTGTGTGTGTGTGTGTGTGTGTGTGTGTGTGTGTGTGTGTGTGTGTGAGAGAGAGAGAGAGAGAGAGAGAGAGAGAGAGAGAGAGAGAGACTGGTGAGGGAATGACTGTCTATCATAGCTATAACATAGGTGAGAACAGGAGCTACAGTGGTTTCCTCAATAAATAAATGACCAAGTATAATATTTTTTTTATCTCATTTGTTTAATTGGGTTCTCTTTATCTACTTTTAGGACTTGTGTGAAAATCTGATGAAGTTTTAGGTCATATTTATGCAGAAATATAGAAAACTCTAAAGGCTTATAAATAATTGCTGACAAATCACTGTGGTATAAGTGGAATAAAAGACCGTATTTCCCCATAATTTTTCTTTTTTCCAGAAAAATCCTGTGGAAATCCTGGCAATATTCCCAATAGAAAGTATATATATCAATCTACAGATGGAAATTGGCTTGGTGCAACCATCACAGCAAAGTGTCATGAAGGGTAAAAATTGTTATCCATGAATAACAATTTATGAATAACAATCTGCACAGGGTCCAGTTTCTTGGATTAGGATCATTTTAATTGTTCTAGGAGTGCTGGGAAAGTATGTTCTCTCTCTCTCTCTCTCTCTCTCTCTCTCTCTCTCTCTCTCTCTCTCTCTCTCTCTGGTGCATGCTGGGAGTTTGTGAGCGAGCGCGGTGTGTGAGCGTGGTGTGAGAGCGAATGAACTTTTTTCTATTTTTATAGATATATTTCTTTCTTTACAAGCTGGAGTTTCAGAGCACAGTCACTGGGTGAGTGTGTGATAGTATTATCAAGGAAGCGGTGTTTTTAGTTGCTGTTTTTTTTTTTGCTGCGGGGAGTGTTTGATCTCGTGGCGGGGTGTAGGGATGGCGGCTCACCTGAGCGGTGGAGCCCGGCCTCTCTCACTCCGTCACGGGGTGCGGTGTGAGGTGAGCTCCGAGGTCTCGGTGGAGCAGGTGCTAATGGCGGTAGGGGAGCTTATTAAATGTGAAAACATTGTGGCGGCATCGAGAATGAACAAGGCCGTAGTGGTGTTCGTGAAGGAGAGGGAACTCGTGCACCAGCTGACTGAAAACGGAATAAAGGTAAGTGGAGAGCTTTATTCCGTCACTCCGCTGGGGGCTACAACAGTTAAAGTTACAGTTTCGAATATTCCGCCGTTCATCCCTAATGAGGAAATCGAGCGGGAGTTGTCTCGCTTCAGTAAAATAGTGAGCGGGGTGAGAACGGTTCCGTTAAACTGCAAATACCCCGCGCTGAAGCACGTGACCTCTTTCAGGCGCACAGTGCTCATGTTTCTGAATGAACCCACGCTGGATATTTCATTCAGAGTATGGTATGAGGGAAAATCATACATGCTGTACGCCAATACTGGGAGCATGAGGTGCTTCGAATGCGGGGACATTGGGCACAAAAAGTTTGCGTGTCCACATAAAAAACAAGTCGGAGAGGAAGCGGGGCCGAGCGGAGTCAGGGTGGAGAAGCAGGTTAATGTGAGCAGTGTAGAGCAGTCAGAGACTGCTGGAGGACAGGACACTGACCAAACCACTGTGGGGGGAAATGGACCTGATAGACCTGAGCAAAAAGGGGAAAACCTAAGAGAGGGGTCAGACGAGCTGACTCCTGGAGGGAGAGGCGCAGAGGTAGGAAGAACTCAGGAATTTATAGCGCAGGAAAAAAAACGGAGCAGAATAGGGGGGTCAAACAGCACCAGGGGTGCGGCAGTAGAAGGGGGGTCAGATAGCACTGGGGGTACAGCTGTGGAGGGGGGGTCAGATAGCACTGGGGGTGCAGCAGTAGAGGGGGGGCCGGGCAGCACCGGGGGTGTAGCAGTGGGGGGGAGGTCACCTAGTACGGGGGGTGTAGTAGTGGAAGGGGGGCTAGACGGAAAATGGGGTACAGCAGTAAGGGGGGGGTCAGATAGTAGGGGGGGTGTAGAAGGGGGGGGGTCAGAAAGCATGGATATAGCAGACAGTAGTGAGAAGTCAGTAAGTCTGCAAGCAGAGCAGGAGAAGGAAGTGGAAGAGGAGGAATTCCAGGACAACTTCTCCGATATCTCAGACATTAGTGGGTCGCAGTTGGGGGAGGATCAAGAGCTTTATTCACTAACTGAAATTGTGGGATTTCTGGATGATACATTTGGTAAACAGGTTGAGATCAAGGAGTTTTTTTCGGACACTGAAAAATTTATTGCTTCAGTAGTAAAGTTACAACGCACAGCAAGTCTCAAGGAGCTAGACCAAAGGAAGAGATACCGTTTAAAAAATCATCTAGCTAGATTACGGAACCCTTCGGCCAAAAGAAAGAAAAAATGAAGGCGTTACACTGGGTGTTTTTCTTTTTCTGCACTGCTGTTTTTTCTGTCTTCTCTTCTTTCTCTTTAATCCTTCCAATGGAGATATTAAAAATAGGCTCCTTAAACATCAATGGTGGTAGGGATAGGAACAAGAGAGCAGCAGTTGGAGAACTGATAAAACAGAAGAACATGGATATCATTTTTTTACAAGAGACTCATAGTAATCCGGAAAATGAGATAGAGTGGGCAATGTGGTGGGAAGGGAAAATCTTCCAGAGCAATGGAACAAGAGTTAGTGCTGGGGTAGCAATACTTTTTAACAGAGCATTGGGGGACACCAACACACGCATGATAGAACTGGAGCAGGGCAGGGTTTTAATGGTGCAGGCGGAAATAAAGGGAATAGAGTGCGTATTTATAAATGTTTATGCCCCCAACAACGGCAGTGAGAGAGTACAACTTTTTAACAAATTAAAAAATGCAATACAACAAAGTGGAAGAAATCCCTTAGTAATACTGGGAGGGGATTGGAACTGCACCATAGATTTTACCCTAGACAGGATCGGGGAGGAACCACACCCACAGTCTGCTAAGGCACTTGAGGGGCTTATCAGACAGTGTGGCTTGGTTGACGTGTGGAGGGAGAGAAACCAGGGAATCAGAAAATATACTTGGGTTAAAATTACTAATATGAGGATCACTGCAGCACGATTGGACAGGTTTTACATCACCAGAACAAATAGAAATAATATCTATAAAGCAGTCATGAGCCCCTCTGGTTTTTCAGATCACTATTTAATTACTCTAGATCTACTGATGCCTGTCACAAAGAAGTATAAATCATATTGGCATTTCAATACAAAACTGCTTCAGGACGAGGGTTTCTGCGGAAATTTTAAGGCTTTTTGGGGTGAGTGGAAAAAAACAAAAGAAGATTTTAACAGTTTGGTCTCCTGGTGGGAGGTGGGAAAAACACAAATTAAAGTATTTTGTCAGAAATACACAGCACATTCAATAGAGACAAAAAAAGGCCAAATACAAGAACTCGAGGCGGAGATAATTTTAACAGAAAGTGAAATAATTGGTAGAAATGACCCAAACACGAGCAGCTTGCTGGAGGGAAAGAGAAAGTCTTTAAGCTCCTTCCTCCATGAAAAGGCCAAAACAGCACTAATAAGATCCCGTTTTTCAAATATCAAGGACATGGATGCTCCCAGTGCCTTCTTTTTTAATCTCTCTAGGAAGGTGAAACCACAAAATCAGATGCTGTACCTTAGAAAAGCGGATGGAACTATTACAAAAGAGGCGGCTGAAATGAGGAGAGTAGCTACAGTCTTTTATACCGACCTCTACCGTGCTGAGACTTGTGATCCATCCTGCAGGGAGGAGCTGTTCAGGGAGCTGCCTAAACTGACTCTCGAGCAAAGCAGTATGCTGGACGCAAACCTTGAAATGCAGGAAATGACCACTGCTGTTCAGCAGCTCGCACAGGGAAGAGCACCCGGAATAGATGGAATACCAAACGAGCTGTACAAGCATTTTTGGGGACTCCTAGGTGCAGACCTGCTGGACGTCTTCAAGTGTTCGTTTACCACAGGAAGGTTACCAGTTAGCTGCACAAGAGCGGCCTTGACTTTGCTGCCAAAAAAAGGAGACCTGGGACTCCTGAGGAACTGGAGACCCGTGGCACTTCTTTGCAGTGACTATAAAATCTTATCAAAATGCCTGGCTAACAGACTAAAACAGTGCATGCACACAATTGTACACAGAAATCAATCATACTGCATACCGGCCCGCACAATAATGGACAACATTTTTGTTGTTAGAGACGTTATAGAGTTATGTAAACGGAAGTCTTGGGATTTAGGTCTTCTTTCGTTAGATCAAGAAAAAGCTTTTGATAAGGTTGATCATGAATACCTTTTTCAGGCACTTGAAGCCTTTGGTGTGGGGAGAAATTTTTTACTGTGGATGAAAATGTTTTATTCTGAGGCTTTTTTTACACTCAAGGTTGGAGGGGGTCTTAGCTGCCCAGTTAAAATGGGAAGAGGAATTAGACAGGGGTGCCCGTTATCGGGCCAGCTTTACAGCCTGGCTATAGAACCGCTGCTATGCCGCCTTAGAGCAGAACTACGGGGACTGTCCGTGAGCGGAGCACAGGAAAAGCTGGTCCTGTCCGCATACGCAGATGACGTGACAGTTTTTATAAAAGATCAGGATGATATACAAACACTGACTCGCAGCCTAGAAATGTACACAAGAGCTTCTTCAGCACGCATTAACTAGAATAAATGTGAGAGTCTTTTAATAGGGCAGTGGCAGGAACATGGCCCTCCTACATTACCCGGGAATCTCCAGTGGGGAAAAGCTGGGTTGAAATACCTGGGAGTGTTTTTAGGAACACCAGATTTTCAAAACAGGAACTGGGAGGGGGTAGTGGAGAAGGTGGGTGCCAAGTTGTCTCAATGGACCTGGGTTCAGCCCCAGTTGTCCTATAGGGGGAGAGTACTGGTTGTCAACAACCTGATTGCCTCCATGCTGTGGCATCGGTTCGCTGCCCTCGACCCCCCAGGGTTTTTGATCAAAGAAATTCAGAAGAAGATTGTGGATTTTTTCTGGGCTGGACAGCACTGGACTCGTGCCCCTGTTCTCTACCTGCCATTGCAGGAGGGGGGGCAGGGTTTGATTGACCTGGCAAGTCGAGTCAAGACTTTCCGACTGCAGACGGCACAGAGGCTACTCTATGGGGAGGGGATAGCGTGGGCCAGCACAGCCTGTGCCCTACTTCAGTGTATTGAAGACCTGGCGTACGATAAACACCTATTCGTGCTGAATCTGAAGGAAATGGACCTATCAGCTACAACAACTTTCTACCAGTCTGTCCTGAGAGCCTGGTCTTCAGTACTGAACATCAGCAGGACTGGTGCAGACTTTTTTCCCAACATAGAAGAGGAGCCGTTATTCTACAACTCGGTGATACGATCAAAAATGTTAGAATCAACATATCTTCGACAGCGCTTACGGAGAGCAGGACTCACAAAAATCAAGAATCTAAGGGCTGGAAACAGATGGAAGACGGCTAGAGAACTGTGCACTGAGACGGGGGTACTGTCGTGCCGCCTCATGCAGAGACTGTCGGGAGAGGTGGTCTCTGCACTGCCCTCCCTTTTCAGGGAAGCATTGGGACAGGACCGAGAGGAAAATCAGCAGGCCTTTTCACCTCTACGAATCTCCGCGGCAGTAGAGGGGAATCAGCGAGAGGAAGGAGTTCTTTTATCCTTTAAAACACCGTCACTGACAACTTTTGAGGACGCCTCGAAGAAAGTACTGTATGAAACATGTATCAAAGTTGGGCACAGAGGTGCTCTGACAGGATTGAAAGAGTCACACTGGTCAGGGCTGTTGGAACCAGACTCTTCCCCACGAGGATGCTGGAGGTCCCTGTACAAACCGCCCATAGAGAAGCGTACAGCTGATCTTCAGTGGCGGATAGTGCATGGGGCCGTGGCCACAAACAGACACGTGGCACACATCGACCCCACTAGGGGTAGGGAGTGTCTCTTCTGTGGCGAGGAAGAAACAGTAGAACACTTGTTCCTGCACTGTCAAAGATTACAAAGGTTGTTCTTTCTACTTAGAGCCTGGTGCAGAGGGCTGGGCGTTACATGGGCAGAAAGCCTTTACATATATGGGCCAAAGTACGTTCCAAAAAATAAAGCTGTGGTTCTACTAAACTTTATAATAGGCCAAGCCAAGCTTGCTATCTGGCTTTCAAGAAAAAACAAAATGCAGGGAGGAGGCACTCAGGAGGCGGAAAAACTGCTAACTGCACTAGTCAAAGCGAGACTCAAAGTTGAATACGGTTTTTTTAAAATGACTCGGAGGCTGCGGGAATTCTTGGAAGTTTGGGCGGTTGGGGAGGTCTTATGCTCTGTAAGTGCAGGACTTTTAAGTTTTCATTTTTAAAAAAAAGAGTGGGTTGTGAAATAGGTATTTTGTGTTTTCTTGTCTCTGTCTCTCCCTCTCTCTCTCTCACTGTCTTTTTTTTATCTCGAGATTCAAAGTTGTGGGAAGTTGGGGAGGTTTTATGCTTTGTAGGTCCAGGGTTTTTAAGTCTTAATCTTTCTTTAAAAAAAAGAGCGGGATGTGAAATAGTCACTTTTTTTACTTTGGGTTTTCGTGTCAACTTATATATATTCTTTACTATTTTTATTACTATTAATATATATATATATATATTTTGTTTTCTCTCTACATTTTTAAAATTTATTTATTAATTTATTTATTTTATTTTTATGTATCAATGAATTTTTCCTTGTCAATATCTTACCATGTCTCGATTTTTGGAGGATTTCCAAATGACTGAATAAAAAAGGACAATTTAAAAGTCAAAGTCTCTCTCTCTCTCTCTCTCTCTCTCTCTCTCTCTCTCTCTCTCTCTCTCTCTCACACTCTCTCTCTCACCCAAACCAATCCACCATGTCACAGAGATCACACTTTTGTCCCCCATTCTGATGTTTGATTAACTAAAGCTCTTGACCTGTATCTGCATGATTTTATGCCCTGGATTAGGGCTGCAACTAACGATTGTTTTCATTATCGATTAGTTGGACAAGTATTTATTTATCTATTTATTTATTTATTTATTTATTTATTTATTTGATTAATCGGATGGGGATGGGGCAATCTTTCAGTACGATATTTTTTGTTTATTTAAAATAAAACTCACAAACTGAGTGTTACAAATATAAACTTCAGACTAAAACTTTACACAACTGTTTGTCCAAAACAGAAAAGAACCCAATACACACACACAAACACACCCACACAAGAATATATATTATTAATGTAAGACTTTAGTTTAATTGGGTGCTTTCTGTGCATCCGTTAAAATAATGCATAAATACTATAAAATAAATGTTATATAAACGGAAGTGATCTCTCTCTCTCATATATATATATATATATATATATATATATATATATATATATATATATATATATATAAAAATTTATTTTATAGTATTTATGCATTATTTTTTTATGGATGCACAAAAAGCACCCAATTAAACTACAGTCCTGTTGGGATAAAGCAAATAACAGCTTTATCTTTGCCTTTCCTCCGTCACCCTACAGCCTCTTGGTTGGTTCACTCGAAAGAAGACTTAGCGCATGTGGTTTACCACTGAGCGTATGCAGGCCTGGAGAGTCTAAATGAACACACTGACACTCAGAGCAGTTCAGAGAGACTTCTGCTTTATTGTAGAATCACAGAGGTTTATATACAGGGGTACAAATAGCCGGGCGTGGGCGTACTGCTGTGTGGAAATAATGTGGCAGTTTAAACTGTCTGCCACGTACGTGAAAAACATCTTAGGCCGGATGACGAAGTTCAACAGGTTTTGATCATGTATGGGAAATGTTCGCTAGCAGAAAATAGGAAGTTCAAATGATGACGTCAATTGGGACATGCACATGAGACACGTCTGGAAAGTCCATAAGACAGAAATCAAAACTATAACCAAAACATACTTATAGATATCTGAGGGAATAGAGAATAGAGAGTTTCCCACAAGTCCAAAATTAATAATAAAAACTCACTTTCAATGCACCGTGTGGTTTCTGTTACTCGCTGCCTTTAGGAATATTATTTTACTTGGGTTTATTTTTGATTGTAGTGTTTTAATGAGACATTACAGATGTCTCATGTACACATTCCAGAGTCTCTCCATCAAGATTGGGATGAGACAACTTGCTTTACGGTATTGAATAACCTTAGCATTTATAGCAAAGAAAATGTATGGTGGCCAACCATCAAGGGAAGTCCCACAACGCTATCGAGTCACCGGATTAACTTCACGTCCTATAAAGGAAGCCAGCTTACCGGCAAGAAGGGGAGAAATGGCAAAGCTCAGTGTTCTCCTCTTGGATTGTGAATAAAGTTGCTGAGAAAACCTTTGGAAAACTGAGTTCCAGTTTGTAAGACGTGTTTCTGTTTGGATGCACCTCCTGTCAGTCATTTTCTAGACACTCTGTGGGTCCCCATAACATCTTGGGGGCAGAGCTTAATGAATATCTGTGGGAATAAGCTCAAAAAAAAAAACATTCAAATGTTGAACCCATCTAACCAGCTTGGAAAAAAACTTGCCTAATGCACCTTTAAAGCTACATGCCCATTTTAATAAGGATGAACAAACATCACCCAGAATTCTTGATGCCCATGTTGACTTCTCCAAATATAATTCCAACAAATCATATCCTGGTTTTCCCAGCCCATTGTTCAGTCTCTACAGATCTTTGTCAACGTTTGTTCACTTTTTCTACAAATCCCTGAACACTTCAAAGAGCAATTCCTGGAAAACAATCACTTCATTTTTTTCTATGGACATCAAAAGCCTATTTACAGTCATTCCTAATAGGGATGGATTGATGGCCTTAGAACAAATTCTAGATTTGTGACTGGACAAGAAGATTATCAGAGCTTGTACTAACACCTAACTGCTGCAAGTTCATTTCCAGGCTTTACTCCCAAGTAAGATGTGTTAGTATGGGCACTAAAATGGGATCCTCTGATGCGAACGTCTTTGTTGGGTTTGTTGAGTAAAATTTCTTTAATCAAATTATGGGGCAGGTACCCACACTATTTATTATGTACGTTGAATGAAAAAACATTGAAGACATATTTTTGAAGTCTGCGGATTACACTTAAAAATCAAACAAAACAAAGCAACTGTCATGATTCCCCCTTGAAGCAGCGTGCTCTAAGCGCGAATGCGTGAGCACCTTCTGTTCCATTGTTGACAATAGTGACATCTGGACACATGTGTTTTGTTTATGTTTCTGTCATGTGTCCTCCCTGTCCTGTCATTGGTTGTAGTCTCACGTGTGTCGGAATCGTCGTCAGCCGTCAGCCATTACGAGGCTGATTATCTCCGCATATATACCACGCGCCTCCCATCACACAACGCGGAATGTTGAATGAGTTATAGTCGATTAGTTTAGCGGCCTTACGATAGATAACCGCAGTAACAGTCCATAGTGTCATGTTTCCTGTTTCGATTCATAGTCTTAGTTCATGTCATGTTTCATGTTTAGTTTCGTTAGTTAAGTTCACGCTGGTTTCTCCGCTACCAGTCCCTCGTCGTTGTTTATGTTTCATGTTCGGTATATCGACCCTGTATCCCGTGATCGCGACTCTGATTCCTGCCTTGCCTCGTTTATGCCTGTTTGCCGATCGCCTGAACCTTGCATGTTCCTGGATTACGTTTTTGGATCACGTTTTGGATTTGTCTGCCTGTCTCTCCTCAAATAAAACTCTCGTTCTAAACTGCACTTGCATCCGTCCTATCTCCGCTCCGTCACGATACGTGACAGCAACGAGGTCAGGTTTTTTAATCAGGGGTTTGATAACTGCTATAAGTGATTTAGGTACATAGCCACCGCTAAGGGAAGAATTGATTATTTTTAGAAGGGGTTTGATTGCTCCTGGAATAATCTGTTTGAAGAAACATGTAGGTAAGGGATCAAGTATGCAAGTTGATGATTTTGATGAAGAAATGAATGAATTTAGTTCGGTCTCTATAAGGGGAGTAAAACATTCTTCTTGAAAAGGTTTTATGAGGACAAGGTTTCTTTAAAAAATTTTATAAAAGCGTTCACTCAGTCTTTGTTTCTCTCTGATCAACACGCCCTTCTTATGTCTCAATGAGCTTCTGTCTGTTTCTGCTGTCCTAGCTGATATCTACCTCCCTTCCTGAGGCCCTATCCTAACTCCTTAATTGTCCTCCAGCCTCAAGGTTATTTACATCTGTGTAGGAAAGTACAGGCGGATACAGAAAAACAATTATTGTTCAGTAAGACACAGAATTCATCTAACTCAATACACACTTAGAATAGAACTTGATCATAAAGTGTTCTATGGGTTTAGATTATGCTTCTAAATATTGATTTTACATGTAGATTATGCTTAAGTAATAAATCTAAATGTTCGTAATACATACTGATTACACTTTATTAGCATATCCAAATGTTAGTTACACATATATTACACACATTCCTCTGTAGTGGACATTTTGTTTTTGCATCTCTCTCTTTTCTTTAAACTTATTTTAGTTTCCCTTTTAATTTCTGCTGTGCGATAAAGAAAAAATTCCACCAAATATAATATTTCTTCTTTCTGCTAAAAAAAAAAACAACCCAAAAATCTTCCTGCACAGGGCAGCTGCAGGATTTAAACCCCCAACCCTGGATGTGTGAGGCAGTTTGCTAACCACTAAACCACCGTGCCTCCCTGTGTAATGTTTTTATTCAGAAACACTCAATATTCTTTTACTCTGAAGGGAGACATTTTCTTTTACGTGGGTTCTCAGGAGGATATTAGCTAAGTAATTATACACAAAATTCTGCTCCTTCCTAATCCTCCTCCTCCTCTACCTTTTTCTTCTTCTATTATCTTGTATACATTTACTGTCTGTGCTTCAAAAGTAAATGTAACTTATGTCATGGAAATTACACAACACACGCAGACTCATCCTCTGAAGATAAAAAGATTTATTACAGAAAGATGGTTAATACAGGATAGAATAAAGCAGGATAGAATAATGAGAGAGCGAAGGCGAAGTTCAGAGGCAAAGTTCCTGGAACCTCTTATAATAAATCGCCTCCATGTAATACTTCTTTCAATGTAATACACACATTTCTTATATCACTGACTCCCTTCCATACAGACAGCAATACACAATGACTTCATAAAATTCTAATTCTAAATTCTTGATGATTCCTACCAGTCAATGGGAAGGCTGCATTGGTCTTTTGCTCTGCATAATAAAGGGCAAACCTTTATTTAGGGCAAAGGTTTCTGGATGAAACTTTTCCACAGGCGCCCTCCGGTTTGCTTGTTGTCCAGAAAAGCTGAAAAGACTCACGCAGCCCAACCAGGAGACGCCAAATTGTAGTGGAAATTAGACAACACTCGCAGACTCGTCCACTGAAGGTAAAAAGGTTTATTTCAGAAAGATGGCTAATACAGGATAGAATAAAGCAGGATAGAATAATGAGAGCATTCTGAAGAGCTTGTGCTTAACCACTATGTAACCCACTCATCGAGGGCGGGTCACTTACCGGGGTATTACAGCGTGTGATGACCGTAATGAGTAGTCGATACCTAGATGGTTGTAATTGGGCCAGATCAAAAGACTATAGATTCACTCGCTGGAGCTACGAGTTGGATGGCGACAGTGAAGTGCCAGACACACAAATTAAGTTAACTTCATATATTGTATAAAATACCAAATAGGAACAAATATAACAGTAAGGAAATAAAAGAAATAAAAGAAATAACAAATTAGAATCCCGAACTTATACACTAAACAATTATCAGATGACTACAGTATATGTACACTACACAATTATTAAGTTAACACATGTTTCAAACGAAGTGGTACTCAAATCAGATCACACTGAACTACTCACTTAACTAAACTCTGGTCTTGGTGAGACGGAGTTCACAGTCCCTCGGTTCTCCGAGTACCGAGTCAGTACAGTCTGTGTGTCCTCCTGCAAAGGAAACAAGTGTCAATGTGCACACAGTTTTACCTGATCCCTTGGGCCAAGGGAAACTAAATCAAAGCTCTCAGCACAGTGTGCTGAAATTGCAACCTCCTATCTGCAATCAGGTTCTAGGTCAAGTGGGGTTGGCTTGCCATCCATTACTGGAACAGTTTCTCCGAGGTTATCCAGAATCTTCGCCGACAGGTCGGACTCCACCGTATCCGCATTCAAACAACATATGAACTCAACATTAAAACCTGACCTACCTGAGATAGGTCACATAATATTACTTAACAGCTAACTATTAACATGGTCAGCATAACTGGAGTTAATATCAAAAACTCAGTAACCACATTCATAATACACAATAATTTTATTGGGTGAATGTAGGGCATGAAAACTGGCTATCTGCAAACATTCACTAACATCAGTGTTTCAACGGTTACTAGGCCTCAAGGCGTAACAGTTAATACACTCAATTTAACATTCAACATAAAATACAAATACAAACATACAACTCAATGGAGCTACTCCACTTACCAGTGGTAGCAGTCCTAAATACAGAATACCATGAAATATCCTGTTTGTGTCAGTTAATATGTCACAATTTATTAAGAAAGATAAGGCACCTTAGCCATTAGCTTACAGCTCACAGCTAGCATACAGCAACACGAGGGGCGCGGTGGCTCCCGCCATTTATACCGAGGTCAATAATCCAAAATGGAGGATGACGCATATAAGTTGACGGATATAAACTCACCAGTGCAAGAGAACAGCACATTACTCTAGCATGCCTTCCAACTTCGACTCTTTCGTGACACTCTACACTGTTGGTAATTTATACCCGTAACGGCAGCATCAGCATACCGCTACGATGACCCAGTTACTACTGGAATCTCTTCCTATCTCCCTCACTAGCTGAGAGGCGGGCTCAGCCATCCCATTGGCTGGAATGTAGAAATTCTCACTCCTACAGGCTGATGTCCTAACAGCACCCTAACCTCTTATTGGATGATAATAATATTCACTCCGGACTTATTTATTTATTTAATCTATTTATATCCAAGTTTTACCCCTGGGTTACAACTACTATATATATATGAAATGCAGAGCATGACACACTTCTGTGTACCGATAAGAAGCAGTTTGAGGCAGTTCAAACAGGCTTTGTTTCAGGGTCTTAGAAGATGTGCATATGAACCTTGAACAGAAAAACATGTTTGTGTCTCTGTATAGCAGATAAACATTCTGTTCTGATCAAAGTGATATGACATGGACTTCTTAGGCGTTATCCTCATATGAACAGAACAAGAACAAAACTATTGCAAAGTAAAAATGAATAATTTCCTTCACATTTATTTAGCACATATATTTTTTATTTCAGGGTAACTTTCTTGGACAGTAGTGATCTAGGACAGAGGAACACCTAGAGCTTAGCTGGTATCTAATAATTACAGTTGAAGATGTTGCGCTACATGATCATCTGCTCTACACTTCTCATGACTGCTGTAACGGTCCGAGGTGAGGACTCTTTTATACATTAGATGTTATAGCTCCAGCTCCCCACCTTAAATATACAGTATCTCACAAAAGTGAGTACACCCCTCACAGTTCTGTAAATATTTGATTATATCTTTACATGTGACAACACTGAAGAAATGACAATTTGCTACAATGTAAAGTAGTGAGTGTACAGCTTGTGTAACAGTGTAAATTTGCTGTCCCCTCAAAATAACTCAACACACAGCCATTAATGTCTAAACCGCTGGCAACAAAAGTGAGTACACCCCTAAGTGAAAATGTCCAGATTGGGCCCAAAGTGTCAATATGTTGTATGGCCACCAGTATTTTCCAGCACTGCCTTAACCCTCTTGGGCATGGAGTTAACACACCTGCTCCCCATTCACACCTGAGACCTTGTAACACTAACAAGTCACATGACACTGCGGAGGTAAAATGACTAATTGGGACCAATTTGGACATTTTCATTTAGGGGTGTACTCACTTTTGTTGCCAGCAGTTTAGACATTAATGGCTGTGTGTTGAGTTATTTTGAGGGGACAGTAAATTTACACTGTTACACAAGCTGTACACTCACTACTTTACATTGTAGCAAAGTGTCATTTCTTCAGTGTTGTCACATGAAAAGTTGTAATCAAATATTTACAAAAATGTGTGGGGTGTACTATGTAATTGTACTACAATTATACATGTATAATTGTATTATATATGTATAATTATACATGTATAATTGTACTACACATGAGACATGAGGTAAAAATGTTAGTTCTGTTGAAAATCCATATCTCAATATCTATATCTCAAAAAAAAAAAAAAAAAAAATTGGGTTATGATTTTGGAAACAGACAAAGTGCAGGCCATACAAAGGATATTTGGATATTTGATAATCACTAATAAGCCTGATCTGTATTTATCTGCTCAGCACAATGTGAGAGACCTGATGTTGGGGAAAACCGGATTTTGACTGAAGACCAACAGACTTTTCCTGATGGATCCACTGTAACGTTCAAATGTTCCACTGGTTATATTCCTGTGGAATCATCAGCTTCCAGATCAATCACCTGTACTGGAACCCAGTGGAGCGACCTCGAACTTCAATGCAAAAGTAAACTGTCTACAAACATCTTTTTATATTGAGCTTTAATTTGTGTATAGTTTGGATTACTGGTGGGCGATATGACAAAAATATCATGTCACGATTCTCATTTCTACCATACACGATATGTATCATGATATGTTAGTTTAGCAAGAAATTATCAAACAGCCATATTACATTAAAACAAATATTTGAGCTGTTTATATTATGTCTACAAAAATTTTACATAAAATAAATAGTAAATTAAAACAAAAATATTTGAAGTATTTTTTTTCCGGAAAAGCAGAAGAAAATCTGTAAATGCTTCATTATTTAGCTATTGTAAAGATTCATTTTGAAATAACATCAGCTGTTTCCAATCAGTTTATCAAAAAAATAAACAAACAAACAAAAAAGATATGCTCAGAAAAGCATATTTGACATAATTTATCACAATGTTGATATTATATTGCCATATCGTCCCTGCCCAAGTAGTTTGGATTCATATCATACTTTTTTTTGTGTACATTTTGCACTTTAATAATAAAATTAAAAATGTTTATTGCATGGACACATGCAACCCTTTATACCACAGCACAGTTAAAGGCTGGAATCTGATTGGTCAGAAGGCGTGTATTATGTTTGTAAAACAGCACAGGTATTTCCGCCTGTAAAATAAACAATAGCTTTATATTAATGTGCAGGTTCTAGTACATTATTTTTTCTATAGTAACAGCTCATACACAGGGACGTGGATGCTTCATATAATACAAGATTTAAACATGTTTAAGAAAGTAAAGTGTTTAATTGTAGATGTGTGACGTTTTTTGTTATGAGAAGTTTATTTAACATTATTGGAAGGAATCATTTACAGTTTTTCACAGTAAAATGACAGACTGTGCTTTGTTTGTGTGTGTGTGTGTGTGTGTGTGTGAGAGAGAGAGAGAGAGAGAGAGAGAGAGAGAGAGAGACTGGTGAGGGAATGACTGTCTATCATAGCTCTAACATAGGTGAGAACAGGAGCTACAGTGGTTTCCTCAATAAATAAATGACCAAGTATAATATTTTTATCTCATTCGTTTAATTGGGTTCTCTTTATCTACTTTTAGGACTTGTGCGAAAATCTGATGATGTTTTAGGTCATATTAATGCAGAAATATAGAAAATTCTAAAAGCTTATATATAATTGCTGACAAATCACTGTGGTATAAGTGGAATAACAGACTGTATTTCCCCCTAATTTTTCTTTTTTCCAGAAAAATCCTGTGGAAGTCCTGGCAATATTCCCAACGGAAAGTATATATATCAATCTACAGACCTAATTTTGTTTGGTGCAACCATCACAGCAAAGTGTCATGAAGGGTAAAAATTGTTTATCCATATTTGGTTCTGCACACATGTATCTGCACAATAATAGTGAATAAACAGACTGTGGATAAATAAGCAGACTATGTAATGTATACAAACTATACTGCACTACTACAAAAGTTATATATATATATATATATATATATATATATATATATATATGTTTATATATATATGTATTAGTGCTGTCGATCGATTAATCGCAAATTTAAAATACTGGGATTTACTTATAAATGTGCAGTGTTGAAATAAATAAATGCATGAGAAACTGGTTTAAGGAAACAGATTCTTCAGTTTTATCGCAACCATTAACATGTTTAACAAGTGTTCAATAACAATCTGTTAAATTGTTGAAGCATCCATTTGAACTGCAGACATATTTAGCAGAAACCAACAACAGTTATAAAGTAATGTCTGCTACAAAGTCACAAATAGCTTACCTGTAAATTTTTTGGATGGTAACATCAACTCAAATGAATGCAACAATAAGTAGGCCTATTTTAGAAATGGAATGCAATAATGTCTGTGAAGAGACAGAGTGAACAGTCTCTACATTCTTGCTTAAAGATAATTACTTCAGTCAGTGTGCATCTGTGCAACATGCCTCCTGTCAACCAGTCATACAGTCTACTCTTCTTTTCACCATTCGCTCAGGCAAACAAACTTGTTCACATTTTCAGATGATAGAGCTGACCTCTTCTTCTGCAGAGTGTGGCCTGCCAAAGAAAACAATCTCTCACATGGCACTGTTGAGGCAGGTGTAGCCAAGTACCTTTTTGCAATATGAGCCAGCTTACCATATGTACCGGCTCGTGTTGACCACCACTGTAGTGGACATGTTTCTATTCTGACACTGGGCTCTGTCTTGTATCTCTCTAGAGATTTATCTGTGGACAGTACCTCTTCATCAGGCTCTGACAATGATCCCATGAGTAGGAGGGCCATCTTCTTCTTTGGTGGCTCTGGCTCCACTTTTTCTCCAGAGGTCTGTGGTTCTCTATCCTTCAGCATCTCACTCAGCTTTTGCCACACCTCTCCACTCTCTGCTCTGGGCAAGCACCTAAGGTCTTTGAACCTAGGATCTAGAGTGGTTGCCACCTTTAAATCACATTACCTGCAGGGTTCCAGCACCGTTTCCAACTTTGCCAACCTGTCATATTCAGCTGGGGTTAGCATGGCGAAGTTGTGCTTCTGCTGTGCCAGCGTTGCTTTCAGTGGATCTTTGTTGTGTTGAATCCGCCTTATCATTTCAAGAGTTGAATTCCAGCGCGTTGGTACATCCTGGACGAGGGACTCCTCTATTAGTCCCTGAGAGGCTTGCTGAGCTTTCAGTTCTGTGGTGTTTGCGGGACTGTGTCTGAAGTGTCCTACTATTTTACGGCACTTGGCTTAAACGCTACCAAATCCGCTGTCCCATAAAGCCACGTTGATCACTTTGTATCATATGCACTACACACGGCACGTGCTCGAATGGTAGTCTCCTTGCAGCGGCAATCATATTGAGAGCGCTGTCTGTTCCTATAGTTGTGACCTTGCCCATTATCTCACACTCATTTGCAACATTGATAAACTGGCTAGCGCATGCTCCGGCAAAATGCCTTTCTTCTGTTTTTAATACACCTAAAGTGAATGAGTGCAGCTGCCACTTGTCATTGATTATGTGCGCTGTTACACCGAGGTTTTTATGGTTACTTACTGATGTCCAGTGGTCTCCAGTAAGTGCAATAAAAGTACGTTCTGCCAACTGCCTCACTTTCGTAGCTTTTCAGCTTGGTACAGTTCATGTATTCTCGTAACAATAGTTCCCCTCGAAGATAGCTTGTATGATGGGTCGCCTGTGGTGATGTGAATGATGTCTTAAAGCCCCGGTCCTGAACTATGTTGATGGGCCTGAAATCTGCGGCGATCCATTTAGCAATTGCACTAGTTAGCTGTGCTGGTGTCATTTTGTTGACAAACTTGCCCCGGGTGCACTCCGCCAGTGTCATTTGATGAGCATGGGTTGTTGACCCTGTCTCAGCAATAGCATCTTTGCTAACATCAGCAAAAATGTGTTTCACCCGAAGATGGTACTTCAAGATTGTTGTGCTTCGGTGGAAGGACAGTTTGTCACTGCAATAAGTGCACACAACTTTGGTTTTATCAGAACTTCCATCTGGAAGATTTTTATAATGAAACTTGTCGTTCAGCAGAGCGGACGCCGTCTCCTCTGTACTCGTATTACTCGCATTTGCCAAGCCCTAATCACACAAAGCTAGGTAACCATCCATGCTGCGATAACGGGAAGAAGTGGGGGTCAAACGTGATTGTCAAATGATTAATTTGCATAAAAAAAAACACATTAAATTTTTTTGATTAACTGCATGTGTTAATGTTGACAGCTGTATTATATATATATATATATATATATATATATATATATATATATATATATATATATATATATAAAAATATATAAATTATAATGTGTGTGTGTGTGTGTGTTTATATATATATATATATATATATATATATATATATATATATATATATATATATAAACTTGTTTATTGCTAAATTAAAATCTATTTGCAGATATTTGCTTGTTGGTGAACCAACTAGATATTGCAGAGAATATGGTTGGGATGGGAGAGCTCCTGTATGTGAAGGTAATGTCATTTTTCGCTTTTACATTTTTAATTTTTAAAATAGTTTTGTGCTACATTATTATGATAATAGTTTATTCAGCATTTAGCATTTAGTCAGTTAGGTAAAGAAAATGAATTGCAGTTTAGTGCTTATGTAATGTGTGACTTTGGAGGAAGGAGTTGAAGACCGTTTACCATAACCTAGTTGCAAAAGTGTGCACACCCCTAAATTAATCCTTTGTTGAAGCACATTATTACACCACTCGGTCTTTTGGGGTAAGAGTCTATCAGCGTGGAACATCTTGACTTGGCAATATTTTCCCACTCTTTCTTGCAAAAACATTCTAGATCCACCAAATTGTGAGGGTATCTCCTGTGCACAGCCTGCATCAGGTCACCCCCCAGATTTTTAGGTGGATTCAGGTCTGGACTCTGACTGGGTCATTAAAAAACTTTGGTCTTCTTTTGGTTAAGATATTTATTTGTTGATTTGGATGTATGCTTTGGGTTGTTGTCATGCTGAAAGGTGAAATTTCTTTTCATCTTTTACTTACAGTGCTGTGAAAAAGTGTCTTCTGTTTTTCTCATACTAAATAGATTTTAGATCTTCAAATGAAATGCAATGTTACACAAAGGCAACCTGAGTAAACACACAATACGGTTTATATTTAATTCAGATGTGTCTTAATGATGTTCTGGGTTAGCAGTGGTTTTCGCCTCGTCACTATTGCATGGATGCCATTTTTCCCAGTGTCTTTCTGATAGTGGAGTCATGATAGTGACCTTTATTGATGCAAGAGAGGCCTGTAGGGCCTTCGATGTTGTCCTCAATGTTCGCTCTTTTGTGACTTCCTGGATGAGTAATTGCTGTGCTCTTGGAGGAACTTTGGAAGGTCGGTCATTTCTTAGAAGGTTCACTACTGTGCTGACTTTTTCCATTTGGAGATGATGGTTGTCACTGTGGTTCTTTGGAGTCCCAGAGCCTTTGAAATAGTTTTATAACCCTTCCCAGAAGGACTGAAATACATCACCTTCTTCCTCATCATTTCTAGAATTTATTTCAACTTTGGCATTGTGTGTTATTAAGATCTTTTAACCAACTTCATGCTGTTCAAAAAGTTCTATTTAAGTGTTGATGTGATTGAACAGGGTTTGCAGTAATCAGACCTGGTTGTGTCTAGTCCAGCTGAACTCCATTATGAATGCAGTTTCATAGATTTTGGGAATTAGTAACTATAGGGGCAAATACATTTTCACACAGGCCCAGTTGGTATTGGATAACTTTTTTTGCTTCAATAGATAATATTATCACTTTCTATTAATATTATATTTTGTGTTTACTCGGGTTGCCTTTGTTTTATCTTGCTTTAATTTCTGAAACAATTTAGTACGAGATCTACACAAAAACAGAAGGAATCAGGATGGGGCAAATACTTTTTCACACCACAGTACTAGCAGACACTTGAATGTTTTGCAGAATAATTGACTGGTATTCGTAGCTATTCATGATTCCCACCTCGATAAAAAAAAAAAAAAAGATAAAAGCCCCAGTTCTGCTGAAGAAAAGCAGCCCTAGAGCATGATGCAGCCACTACCATGCTGCTTCTTTGGAAATTGGAATTTTGGGAATCTCATCAGATCATAACACATTTTTCCACATGGTTTGGGGTGATTTAGTTGGGACTCGATTTTTTTGTGAGAAAGGACTTCTGTAGCCACCCTACCCCATAGCCCAGACATGTGAAGAATACGAGAGATTCAGATATTCCTACAGCTCCTTTAATATTACCATATGTCTCTTTTCAGACTCCCTGGTAAGATTTTGTCTTGTCTTTTTGCTAATTTTGAAGGGACATCCTGTGCTTGGTAATGTCACTGTGGTGCCCTATTGTCTCAACTTGTTGCTGATGGCCTTTACTGTGTTCCATGGTACAACTATTGTTCTAGAAATTCTTTTATATCCCTCTCCTGATTGATCTCTTTTGACAAATGAGATACTACACTTGCTTTGTAAGCTCTTTACAGGCCATGGCTTCAGCAGTCATAGCATTACCTCTAAATAAATCTAATTCATTCATTCATTGCCCTCATACTATTTCACCTTCACTTGTACAGACTTCTTTCAGGAAAGGCATACTAAGACAATTGTTTTTATTAAACTGTTTTATGTACTGTTTGTGGAATTTCATTTTTCTATAATAAAAATAATAGTTGTTGTTATCACTGCA
>NC_030430.2:3455000-3475000 GCF_001660625.3 Ictalurus punctatus | reverse complement strand
AATAAATTACAGAAGTTACACTGCAGGCGCACAAATACAGCATATAATGACAATAAACTTAAATTAAACTAAACCTTTTAAGCAACTTGCACCAGTTTCCCCTGCCCCTTACACACAGTGGAGCATTTTGGATATAATCATAAGTTTGTCCTCGTGCATGAGTTTGATCTCCGCAGTGTTTAAAATGCCCCCCTCTGCCTTAGAGGACTTGGAGGTTACACACTTTTTCCTCAGTCACGTGACGATTTCTCCTCCGTCTGATGGAGACTGAGGTCGTGTTGGGAATAAAAGGTAACGCTGACAGAAAGTAAACTGAAGAAAGTCATTATCGGTGACTCTGGGTGTTTGTTTATGCTAGCGTGCGTATGATGTCATGCACCGTCGTGGCTTATAGGTCCGGTTAGTAAAAAAAAACGCTAGTGATATATTTGAGATGATATTACCTTTCTAAAATCCACACACTAGACGGTAGTGCAGAGTGCATAGTGTAAGTGTACAGTACGTCATTTGGGACACAACTTTAGTATTTACTCACTGAAGAGTAACGTAATGAGTAAATCTCCCCCGTGCTGTGCGCAGAAAAACTAATCCATAATGAGATTCGTTGACAACGATTTTCATAATCGATTATCGATTAGTTGTTGCAGCTCTACACCTGATAAGTGCATTAATGAGCCATTGTACAGGTGTTCCTGTTAAAGTGAACTAATCTGGCACACCAAGTGACTTTAGAATCCCTAAAAGGGTGGAAAAAAAGAGCAGTAAATTAGGTTTTTTTTACTTTTATGTGTACTCTCTCCCTAAAAAACTGCTTTGTGAAACTGACTATTGTTAAAACTGCTATGGAAATAATTTTAATTGAATAGTAATGTAAATACTAAAGCTATTATTTTCACCTACAATCTTAGTCATGTTTTTTTTTTCTATTTTGTATAGTTTGTGTTCTTGTTTGTGGTGGTTGCTACTGCTGGAAGAAAAAGAAACATAAAAAGTAAGTGCGATTTTCTTAAAAAATAAACAAATAAAAATAAATTTAAAAATAAAAGCTTGACTAAAAATCATATGACATGCTCACTGTTTTGATGTTTTTTTAAAATCTGGCATGAACACTAACCTGATTTTATGCACTTATGTTCTTTGTTCTTTTCCAAAACATGCACACACCATGCTCAGTGGCACATGAAGAACACTAAATATAGTTCCCTTCACTAATATTGGCACCCTTGCTAAATATGAGCAAAAAAGGCTGTAAAAAATTGTCTTTATTGCTTAATCATTTGATCTTTTGTTTAAAAAAAATCATACAAATACTCTGAGACTCCCATGAGAGCTCATGGATATCAAGCAATTGCAAACAAAACACAGGTTTATTAAAAAAAAACCTTTGTTAAATGTAGGTGTACAACAATTACTGGCACCCCTATGAATTCATATGAGAATAATGTTTTAACTGTTTTTTAATTGTTTTTAATTTTTTAATTTTAATTGTTCAACCATGACTTCCTGTTTCATAGGCGTATAAATATGAGGGGACACACAGGCCAAATTCCCTTAGTCATTCATAACAATGGGTAAGACCAAGGAATATAGCTGTGATGTGCTGCAAAAGGTTGTTGATCCTCACAATATAGGAAGTGTCTATAAGAAAATAGCACAAGCATTGAAAATGCCCATGCGGTTTAGACATTAATGGCTGTGTGTTTAGTTATTTTGAGGGGACAGCAAATTTACAAAAGATTCAAAATGTTTTCCAAACCCGAAGACGATTCTGTAGTTCTCCACGATTTAGAGGAATCTTCACAAAAAAGCATGTACTGACTGAGACCCATACACAATCCAGAGTCTCTCCAGCAATGAAAATTTGATCAAGATTGGGATGAGACAACTTGCTTTACGGTATTGAATAACCTTAGCATTTACAGTATCTCGCAAAAGTGAGTACACCCCTCACATTTTTGTAAACATTTGATTATATCTTTTAATGTGACAACACTCAAGAAATGACACTTTGCTACAATGTAAAGTAGTGAGTGTACAGATTGTGTAACAGTGTAAATTTGCTGTCACTTCAAAATAACTCAACACACAGCCATTAATGTCTAAACCGCTGGCAACAAAAGTGAGTACACCCCTAAGTGAAAATGTCCAAAGTGGGCCCAAAGTGTCAATATTTTGTGTGGCCACCATTATTTTCCAGCACTGCCTTAACCCTCTTGGGGTTGGAGTTCACCACAGCTTCACAGGTTGCCACTGGAGTCCTCTTCCACTCCTCCATGATGACATCACGGAGCTGGTGGATGTTAGAGACCTTGTGCTCCTCCACCTTCCATTTGAGGATGCCCCACAGATGCTCAATAGGGTTTAGTCCATCACCTTCACCCTCAGCTTCTTTAGCAAGGCAGTGGTCGTCTTGGAGGTCATGCTGAAATACTGCCCTGCGGCCCAGTCTCTGAAGGGAGGGGATCATGCTCTGCTTCAGTATGTCACAGTACATGTTGGCATTCATGTTTCCCCCAATGAACTGTAGCTCCCTAGTGCCGGCAGCACTCATGCAGCCCCAGACCATGACACTCCCACCACCATGCTTGACTGTAGGCAAGACACACTTGTCTTCGTACTCCTCACCTGGTTGCAGCCAAACACGCTTGACACCATCTGAGCCAAATAAGTTTATCTTGGTTCCAGTAATCCATGTCCTTAGTCTGCTTGTCTTCAGCAAACTGTTTGCAGGCTTTCTTGTGCATCATCTTTAGAAGAGGCTTCCTTCTGGGATGACAGCCATGCAGACCAATTTGATTCAGTGTGCGACGTATGGTCTGAGCACTGACAGGCTGACCCCTCACCCCTTCAACCTCTGCAGCAATGCTGGCAGCACTCATACATCTATTCATCGAGGGAACCATGAATGCCAACATGTACTGTGACATACTGAAGCAGAGCATGATCCGTATGCAGTATTCCAGCATGATAACGACCCAAAACACACCTCCAAGATGACCACTGCCTTGCTAAAGAAGCTGAGGGTGAAGGTGATGGACTGGCCAAGGATGTCTCTAGACCTAAACCCTATTGAGCATCTGTGGTGCATCCTCAAACGGAAGGTGGAGGAGCACAAGCTCTCTAACATCCACCAGCTCCGTGATGTCATCATGGAGGAGTGGAAGAGGACTCCAACGGCAACCTGTGAAGCTCTGGTGAACTCCATGCCCAAGAGGGTTAAGGCAGTGCTGGAAAATAATGGTGGCCACACAAAATATTGACACTTTGGGCCCAATTTGGACATTTTCACTTAGGGGTGTACTCACTTTTGTTGCCAGCGGTTTAGACATTGATGGCTGTGTGTTGAGTTATTTTTAAGTGACAGCAAATTCACACTGTTACACAAGCTGTACACTCACTACTTTACATTGTAGCAAAGTGTCATTTCTTCAGTGTTGTCACATGAAAAGATATAATCAAATGTTTACAAAAATGTGAGGGGTGTACTCACTTTTGTGAGATACTGTATCTACAAAGAAAATATATGGTGGCTAACCGTCAAGGGAAGTCCCACAACGCCATTGAATCACCGGATTAACTTTACGTCCTATAAAGGAAGCCAGCTTACCGGCAAGAAGGGGAGAAACAGCAAAGCTCAGTGTTCTCCTCTTGGATTGTACAAACAATCACTTTTTCATATTGCCTTGCCTGTTCTTGCCTGTGATCATTTTCGTCACATTGAGGAATTATTGGAAGTTTTGGATTATTTTCCTTAGGGACTGAGTCACAGAACATCCGTGCTTCTCATGAGCTCCCGGACTCAGGCATGTTATCGGTGAGGCCGTCCCTGGACCTTTACCAACAATTCAAACGCACGCACAATTTTGTATATTGTGTATAATTTGCTGTTCCCTGTATTTTCTTTAACTTTTTGTATAATACACTTTAGGTTTTGGCAGAGCTACTGGTAGCAAGGTTTTTCTTTCTTGAGTGTATACGGTATCTCACAAAAGTGAGTACACCCCTCACATTTTTGTAAATATTTGATTATATCTTTTAATGTGACAACACTCAAGAAATGACACTTTGCTACAATGTAAAGTAGTGAGTGTACAGCTTGTGTAACAGTGTAAATTTGCTGTCCCCTTAAAACAACTCAACACACAGCCATTAATGTCTAAACCGCTGGCAACAAAAGTGAGTACACCCCTAAGTGAAAATGTCCAAATTGGGCCCAATTAGCCATTTTCCCTCCCAGGTGTCATGTGACTTGTTAGTGTTACAAGGTCTCAGGTGTGCATTAAGAGCAGGTGTGTTAAATTTGGTGTCATCGCCCTCACACTCCCTCATACTGGTCACTAGAAGTTCAACATGGCACTTCATGGCAAAGAACTCTCTGAGGATCTGATAGAAAGAATTTTGCTCAACATAAAGATGGCCTAGGCTATAGGAAGATTGCCAAGGCCCTGACACTGAGCTGCAGCACGGTGGCCAAGACCATACAGCGGTTTAACAGGACAGGCTCCACTCAGAACAGGCCTTGCCATGGCCGACCAAAGAAGTTGAGTGCACGTGTGATGCCTACAAATGTATTGTCACAATTGTTAAATTGTTTTGTGTATTGGCCTGTATAAAAGGAACAATTAGAATGTATTTTTGCAATGGATTTGAGTGGTGTTCTTGAGGATGCAATTGCTTGATTGTGCCACAATGGGAGGTGTTCGTTTGTGTGAGCGCTAGTAGGGCTGCGCCATGCTTCCGCTTCTCAGACAGAGAACAGCTTGCTGAGCAATCAGAAGTAACATCTCCTGTGTCTGATTTTCCTTACAAAACAGGTTAGTAGTGTGTATTATTTTGCTGCAATACATTTCTAAGGACTTTTAAAGCCTTAATTATGTTGTTCCGACAACGTTTTATGTGTAAAACTGTGGTTTATTCAGTTGAGAGACCTTGAATTGAAGTGTAGCTAGATCCCTTGTAAAAAGTGTAAGCGACATGGCAGTCTTCCCATGCCGACATTTATTTTGTTTGGTCATTGCTCCTGGACATGTGCACCTTATAAGTTTATAAAGTACAGTTATTTCAATAGTTGTGTGTATATATAGTTGTAATGTGTTGGTAAGGTTAAAGAGACTGAGGTATTTGTATAATGTAGGCCTCTGTATTGTTTTTGTATTTTGTATTTAAAAATGTACTAAAAGTGTGGAACAAGCAGGCTAAACAGTATTAAAGCTACTGGATGGATATGATTTTGGAGCTGATAAGAGCAGTAACTATGAGTCATAGTACCAGTTAAGACTGGGATAGGTGATGTATTTCTGTTAAACTTAACAACAAATTTGTACATTTATATAATTTGTAAACTATATTATTGTCAAAGTGGTTTGAATGAAGAAGGGAAAAAAAGATATATTCTGTTTAATAAAGACAGAACAGCTTGCTGAGCAATCACAAGTAACATCTCCTGTGTCTGATTTTCCTGTACAAAACAGGACACAATATCTGTTCACAGGTTACTCATGCTTGAGGCCTGTAACAGAAATTTGGGGGCACCACTGGGATCGGCATCTGGCGAGAGTTGGTGCTGATCCTTTAACCAACGAACCAGGCAGATGTCGCAGGACCAGTACGGTGGAGTGGCAGGCGTGCAACTGAGGCAACTACGGGAACAGAGATTGTGAGGGAACCCCAGCTGGAGGAATGCAGTTTTGCTTGCTCAAGGTGACTGGACTCTGAGTCATTGCTGGCCAAGGGACACGGCATGGAGGACGTTGAAAGAAAAGAACTGACCTGGAAGGTAAAGAAGAGTCTTCACACGCTGACAGTGGAGGAACTCTTTCAGGTTGCTGAGAACATCACACCGGTACCAGATCTTGATTCTTCAAGTGTAATCCATGGTGATGAGGAAAGTTGTTTTGATTATATATGCCCTTATATGTTCTCACTTGCTCTCCTTGAAAGATGCTATTACTAAACTCATTGCTATTCATGTTACTGAAGTCAGTCAGCCTACAGTATTAGGGGATGATGCTATTACACTGACAACAACACTCACACAGGCTGTAGCAGCTCCACAGGGTACTGTAGAGAGTAATATTACAGACACATTTCCTGTAGAGCCACAAGCAGTTGAGTACAAAAAGCTAATGGTTAACTATGACGCTTTGGGTAGGAAGCTAGCTGAGTTTCAGATAACACAACCAGCACAACACACACCTACCTCTACTGCCACACAGCCACCACACTCTAGACACACAACTAGACCTCATAGCCACCCCAACACCCCAACCTCACAAGACCCAAAACACTGTACACCTGACAAGGTAGTCTCCCTGAGAGACCTATCATTCCTCCAACGCAGAGAATTTAAAGTACATAGAGGTCAAGTTGGAGACAATCAGCAGACATCAGCTACCATGGATTATGCAAGCAGATTGATGAGGGACTCAAGGCAGGCCATACAGAGGGGGAGGTAATCCAAGGTGTTCTCCGCATCCTCAAACCAGGACAGTTTAAGGATATGTTGATTAACAAGGACGACTTGACTCTCTCTGAGCTTAAAAGCTTCATGCATTCTCATCTTAGTGAAAAGAGCATAGTGAGTTATTTCAGGATCTAATGAGCACCAAGCAACATGAGCTTGAGAGTCCCCAGCAGTTCCTCTACAGAATGATAGGACTGAAACAGAAAGTCGTGTTTGCATCCAGACAGGATAGTATGGACATTGAGTATGAGCAGCTCACAATCCAGAATGTGTTTCTGCGCACCATCCATCAGGGTCTTCTCCCCAAGTACAGTGACATTCGTAATGAAGTCAAGCCTCTCCTGTCTGATTACACTGTTTCAGATGAAACACTGATAAGACAAGTTAACAAAGTGTCTAGTGAGGAGAGTGAGAGACAGCGAAGACTGGGACATTGTCCACGACAGAAGGTAACCCATGCTCACAGTGCTCAACTGGAGCCTGATATAGACAGTGAGAAACTACCTGATTACAAAGCAAAGAATAAAATTAAAGTCATAGAGGAACTGAGTGCGAAGGTTGATGCTTTGACTAAAATGGTGGAGTGTCTCACAGCCCTCAAGACACCCGAACAAACTTGTCAATGTACCCATACCAAGCAAAGGGTCAAACAAACAGCAAAACAGTATGGCTGCCCTAAGTGTGTTGAAAGGGGTGCTAGCTCTTATTTCACATGTGGGGAGGCAGGTCAAAGGGCAGTAGGATGTCTCAAACGGGGTCAAACAAGGAACATCATTCAGCCCTCTGCTGACGCTCACTCACTAAGCAGTAGCAGACAGCAGTACCCCACAAAGCTAGAGATGCAAACAGATGAACCCGCCCATGTAAAAACCAGCTGTGTGAATCCCCCATTAACAAACAAAGAGACTGAAGCTAATGAAAGAGTGGCTCAGCTAGTGGGAAAGAAATGTAAAATAAAGTGCTATATTCACAGCTATGTGGTGGATTGTTTGTTGGACTCTGGTGACCAAGTAAGCATCCTCGACCGCAAGTGGGTAAAGACATACCTTACTGACCACAAGCTGCGACCACTGGCTGAACTTATAGGACAAAAGGCTCTCAGTGTGCTAGCTGTGAATTGTCAACCGTTGCCACATGATGGTTGGGTGGGAGTGATGGTGAGTTTTCAAAACAACAGCGACCCAAACCTAGCAATACAAGTGCCCTTCCTGATGAGTAGTGTGCCCATGAGCTGCCCTCTGATTGGTTTTAATGTGGTTGAACAGCTGATACTGGGACCAAAGGAAAGCACAGATCTCATACCAACCATTGTAAGTCTTATTTGTGGTGCCATGGACCTACAGGATGACAAAGCCACTTCGTTAGTCAACTTCATCCATGCAAAAAGTCACCAGTAATGATGTCAGCCAGACTCGACTGAAAGTGGGACTGCAGGATGTGGTCATTCCAGCTGGTCAGGTCAGACACATTAAGTATAAAATACCATCCACACTTGACATATCCAACCCACTTGTGCTCTTTGAACCCAGTGAGAGTAACACGCAGTTACAACAAATGGATATCGGCGACAGCCTTCTAGAGATTTGTCAGGCTAGAGGCCCTTTTGTAAGAGTCCCCATTGGCAACCACACCAAACACGACGTGACCTTGTTCTGTAAAACTGCCCTTGGGAGCATTGAGCCAATATGCAGAATTATACCGACTGATGAGATGAACCAGACTGAGATAAGCGTTGCTCAGGGGGGCAACAGGGACGAACACCCTGATAGTCAGCAGGACAAACGGGAGAGAGTGGCACAGGAATGGGACCCACCAGTTGATGTTAACCACTTAACTGAGGATCAGGCGAAGATTGTAAAGAAAATGTTGCGAGAATAGTCCAGGGCATTTGCACAAGACGACAATGACGTGGGGTGTATACCTGGCCTGGAAATGTCCATTACCCTCAAGGACAGTACTCCAATCCAAAAATCATATACTTCTATCCCAAAACCCCTTTATAAAGAGGTAAAGGAGTACATTGAGGATCTTCTGGTTAGAGGGTGGATTGTGAAGTCTAAATCTCCTTACTCAGCACCAGTAGTCTGTGTGCGGAAGAAAGATGGGACGCTCAGACTCTGTATTGATTATCGGCTCTTGAATCAACGCACTGTTCCAGACCGACACCCTTTGCCGAGAATCCAAGATCTCACAGATACTTTGGGTGGGTACAGTTGGTTATCCATCCTAGACCAAGGGAAGGCGTACCATTAGGGGTTCATTGCAGAGGGGTCGCGCCACTTGACTGCATTCATCACCCCCTGGGGTCTTTACGAGTGGGTACAAATCCCCTTCAGACTAACAAATGCACCCGCTGTGTTTCAACGCAGTATGGAAGAAATGCTTGCTCCCCTTCGAGATGAGTGTTGTATTCCATATTTGGATGATATACTGTGCTACACCAGAACATGCGAGGACCATGTTGAAGGGCTGAGAAAGGTCCTGAGAGCCCTACAGAATCATGGAGTCAAACTCAGGCCAACAAAATGTGACCTGTTTAAATGAGATGTGAGATATGTTGGTCGTTTGGTTTCAGCCGAGCGTGTGCGCATTGATCCTAAGGACCTGGAGGCAGTGTATGATCTGAAGAATGAAGCACCTGCCACTGTTGGAGATGTGCGGAGAGTCATGGGCTTTTTGAGTTACTACCGTTCATATGTCCAAGATTTCTCCAAACTGGCAACACCCATCTACGAACTCCTGCAACCAAAGAGAAACAAAGAAGAGCAGCCTCACGGGAGACATGGGGGACAGAGAGGAAAGGGTGCACAGTTTCCATCTAAAACCCCAGTTGAATGGACTGAGAAACATCAGGAGACACTGTGCAAGTTGATTGACATGCTGGTGAACCCCCCTGTCCTCGCTTATCCAGACTTCGAGCTTCATTTTGTGCTCCACACGGATGCGTCCGATAAAGGACTTGGAGCTGTCCTTTACCAGAGTCAGGGTGGGAAGCTGAGAGTAATTGGATATGGCTCAAGGACCCTTACACCTGCTGAAAAGAATTACAGGTTCCACTCAGGCAAACTAGAGTTTCTCGCCCTAAAGTGGGCAGTCTGCGAGAAATTCAGGGATTACTTGTTTTACGCCCCACATTTTACCATCTACACGGTCAATAATCCCTTGACGTATGTCATGAGTATTGCTAAGTTAAATGCAGTTGGCTACAGGTGGGTGGCAGAACTATCATATTTTAGATTTGACATTCGTTACCGACCCGGCAAAGTAAATGTTGATGCAGATACTCTTTCAAGATGCCCCCTCGACGTCAACAGATATGTCACTGAGTGCACAAAGGAACTCCCCAGAGAAGCTGTCACTGCCACATGGGAAGGCTGTGGAGCAGGCAAGCGTGGAGATGTTGCCTGGGTTGCTGCCTTGGCTCTAACACAGAGTGACCAACTTGAACCTAGCAGCTGAGAAGTCGTGCCGCCTATTGATTTGGCTGAACTACAAAAAGCTCAGAGAACAGACCTAGTGATAGGTGAAATTTTGAAAATGAAAGAGTCAAACAAAACACTCACAGATGAAATGAAACGCAGTGTGAGGGGCAGTGCCAGGAAAATGATGCATGAATGGACAAAGTTTCACATTGAAGATGGGGTTCTCTACCGTAAGACAGCGGAGAGACGTCAGCTAGTCTTAACTGTCGCCTTTAAGTAACTAGTTCTCAAGAACCTACATGATAACATGGGCCATGTCGGAGCAGAAAGGGTCCTCGGTTTGGCAAGGCAAAGATTCTATTGGCCCTACATGAGGCGAGAGATCGAATCTTATGTCACCAGACATATGCATAAAACAAAAGAAGCCAGTGACAAACACACAAGCCCCAATGTCTAGTATAACCACAAGTTTGCCCATGGAGCTCATCTCCATAGATTACTTACACCTAGAACTGAGCAGAGGAGGCTACCAATACATCCTAGTTGTGGTAGACCACTTTACTAGGTATGCACAGGCCTACCCAAGCCGCAATAAGAGTGGGAAAACAGCAGCGGAGAAGATTTTCAACGATTATATTCCCAGGTTTGGCTACCCATCAAAGCTGCACCACGACCAAGGGCGCGAGTTTGAGAATGAACTCTTTTGGACACTACAACAACTGAGCAGAGTGGGACACTCACGGACAACCCCCTATCACCCCCAGGGTAATCCAGCTGAGCGGTTCAATCGCACTGTGCTGCAGATGCTGAGGACCCTAGGTGAGAAACAAAAGGAAAGGTAGAAGGATTATCTTCCTCAGGTTATCCATGCATACAATTGTACACGCCACGAAGCAACTGGGTACTCACCTTTCTTCCTGCTTTTTGGTCGACATCCATGTTTACCTATAGATCTGCTATTCAGAATGACAACCAGTGAGCTACCACAGACAGCAAGAAGGTATGCTGAAAAGTGGGCAGAACGGATGACCGAAGCTTACCGGATAGCATCAGAAAACCGCAAAAAGTTAAGCGCTCGTGGTAAGAAATAATGTGATCAACACACAAAAGGAGTAGTGTTGCAACCAGGAAATTGAGTGCTGGAACGAAACTTGAGTGAAAGGGGTGGTCCTGGAAGTATTATTGTCAAAGTGGTTTGAATGAAGAAGGGAAAAAAAGATATATTCTGTTTAATAAAGACAGAGAACAGCTTGCTGAGCAATCACAAGTAACATCTCCTGTGTCTGATTTTCCTGTACAAAACAGGACACAATATCTGTTCACAGGTTACTCATGCTTGAGGCCTGTAACAGAAATTTGGGGGCACCGCTGGGATCGGCATCTGACGAGAGTTGGTGCTGATCCTTTAACCAACGAACCAGGCAGATGTCGCAGGACCGGTACGGTGGAGTGGCAGGCGTGCAACTGAGGCAACTATGGGAACAGAGAGGAAATTGAGTGCTGGAACGAAACTTGAGTGAAAGGGGTGGTCCTGGAAAGTTAAGGTCATATTGGGAAAACACTATCTATGTTGTGAAAGAACAGATCAATGACAGTCCAGTCTACAGAGTGGCCTCAGAAATGGATGGCAGCAAATCACGAGTCTTGCATCGCAATCTGTTGCATCTCGTTAGTGACCTCCCTGTTGACCTACTGGCAGCAGAAAAAGAGACTTAGACATCACCAGAGAAGAAGAAAAGACCAAAAACCAGTGAGACTGGTTCAGATGATGACGAAAGCTGCACCTACGATGAACTAAGATATAACCTGAGAAGTGGAAACGGAAAGAATGTTACACCTACCTGTGAACCTACCCGTGTTCCCTTCAGGAATTCAGCTCCTGCTGAGTCCAGTCGAACAATTATCTATGGAGAATACGTGAGGGACGGAGGAACAAAGCACATGGGAAAGACATTCACAAAAGTAACAAGAGAACAAAGAGAGACTGAATCAGAACAGGGTGGTAGACACCAAAATGATGAACCTAACAGTGACAGTGAAGAGGGGGGACCTGCAAAAGTGAGAGAGTCAGAGATCAGCCATGTACTGGCCATGGGGAGTGAAAGTGAAGCTGAGCAGTTCCGTCCAGAAGAGTCACAAGTTGGGCCTGACCTGACCCCTGACCCTGATGAACACACACTCAGAAGGTCCACTAGAGATAGGCGGCCAGCAACACTATTTACTTACAATACATTAGGTCAGCCTTCTCGACATTCATTAGTCAATAGTTCAGACGTTTATGAAACACCAAACATGGCACTTTGGGGCATGCAACCATATCACCTGACACCTAACCCTTTTCAAGTGTCATATCATGTTCCATCTTCCTATGCTCCACACCCTTACACCATTCCAGTATGTCATAACAGGCTAGGTCGGCGTCATATCCAGAGGCTGTCTTTGGGAAATAGACATATGAGTGCTGCTGGCATTGCTGCAGAGGTTGAAGGGGTGGGGGGTCAACCTGTCAGTGCTCAGACCATACGCTGCACACTGCATCAAAATGGTCATGAAGGAATCCTCTTCTAAAGATGATGCACAAGAAAGCCCACAAACAGTTTGCTGAAGACAAGCAGACTAAGGACATGGATTACTGGAACCATGTCCTGTGGTCTGATGAGACCAAGATAAACTTATTTGGTTCAGATGGTGTCAAGTGTGTGTGACGGCAACCAGGTGAGGAGTACAAAGACAAGCGTCTTGCCTACAGTCAAGCATGGTGGTGGGAGTGTCAGGGTCTGGGGCTGCATGAGTGCTGCCATCACTGGGGAGCTACAGTTCATTGAGGGAACCATGAATGCCAACATGTACTGTGACATACTGAAGCAGACCATGATCCCCTCCCTTTGGAGGGACTGGGCCGCAGGGCAGTATTCCAGCATGACAACAACCCCAAACACACCTCCAAGATGACCACTGCCTTGCTAAAGAAGCTGAGAGTGAAGGTGATGGACTGGCCAAGCATGTCTCTAGACCTAAACCCTATTGAGCATCTGTGGGGCATCCTCAAACGGAAGGTGGAGGAGCACAAGGTCTCTAACATCCACCAACTCCGTGATGTCGTCATGGAGGAGTGGAAGAGGACTCCAGTGGCAACCTGTGAACCTCTGGTCAACTCCATGGCCAAGAGGGCTAAGGCAGTGCTGGAAAATAATGTTGGCCACACAAAATATTGACACTTTGGACATTTTCACTTAGGGGTGTACTCACTTTTGTTGCCAGTGGTTTAGACATTAATGGCTTTGTGTTGAGTTTATGGTGCTAAAGAGGTTCGGCTTTGAGGATGGACTGATATCATGCATCCGTTTATTATATATGGAACCGCAAGCTTCCATATATACCAACGATGCTAAATCTGACTATTTTACTTTGTCATGGGGTATGCCCAAGGGATGTCCTCTGTCTCCCTTACTTTTTGCCATAGCCATTGAGCCTCTCTCGACGCTTAGAACTCTTCCTGTATTTCAGGGTATAATCCGCAAATGGAATTGAACATAAACTAGCCCTATATATAGCCTATATATCCCTACACATATTAAATGACTTTGGGAAATTTTCCGGGTATAAACTGAACCTGCAAAAGAGTGAATGCATCCTCATAAACCAATCTGGCCAAAAAAATAAAACCGATTGAAATACCTTTTCATTTGGAGGATTCAAAATTCAAATATCTCGGAATTAATGTCACCTGTTCATTTTCTGCATTAATGGCGAATTTTACACCCTTAATTTCATACATGAAGTCAGCCTTTCAAAGATGGGCAGCTCAACCATTATCCCCTCTTGGTAGAATAAACACGGTAAAAATGAACATTCTTCCAAAATTCCTCTACCTTTTCCAGTCCATCCCTTTGTTTTTACCCAAATCTTTCTTCAAGAATATAGACCAATTAATCTCCTCTTTTATATGGGCAGGAAAAACACCCAGGGCTTCCAAATTTTCACTTCAAAAGAGTCGACTTAATGGTGGCCTCTCATTGCCCAATTTCATGTATTATTATTGGGCGGCTAATATTCAGAAACTGGTGCTCTGGGTGCAGGCCCCCTCTCTTCCATGGTGCCACTTAGAAGCAAAGTCTTGTCACAATTACTAAGCAAGTGTGTAAAAAAAACCTCAATGTTCAAACTAGGCTTGCTGGGAAGTCGGTGTTCCCGGTGTTACACGGTGTTTGGCCACACACCGATTACATCTCTTACCCACCGTGGCACCGCCCCCACTGTCGTTTTGCTTTTTTATAGTAATAAAAATCATTTAGTTCAGTTAGAGAATGGTCGCTACAATTAAACACGTCAGCTCAATTCAGCATGACATGAATGAGTCCGAGTCGCAGCACATATCAGATTTCATTTATCACGTAACGAGAGTGAGGCGAGCGGACTGACAAGACGATGGTGGAATATTTGGTTTCGAAAGTTCTATGTTTAATATAAGCGCGTTTTTCATTTAACTGTTTTGTTGTGTTTTTCATAAAGAATAATAATGAACCCAACATTTAAGCAATTGCTTAAATTAACGTGGGAAATTTTCCTCAAACATAAATGCTATCAGTTCAGTGTTGAAACAAAAGAGTTTAAAGGTCTAAATCTAAGGAATCACAAATAAGTCATAAAAGTCTAAATGGGGGCTACAAGGATGAAGGAGCTCAGGCACGTGGTTAGAAGGACAATGTGACTGTGAACCTTTGCGCTTATGAGATATTTTCAAAGTGTCTCCTGGTTTTTGCTCTTTATTTTATCCAGATATCACCTGTGATTCACCATCTGTCCCAAATGTGGTTATCAGTGGAAGCTCACCTTACGGATATGGTGTCTCAGTCCAAATCTTGTGTAATGAAGGCTACAGAATAGAGGGGTCAAATTAGTTGACCTGTACGGAAAATGGATGGACTCCACTTCCTCCAAAGTGCAACAGTAAGATTAATTTTAAGATTAATCTTAAGATCTTTTTCAATGATTGATCAAACCTTATATCCAGTAATGTTTCTAGCCTTTTGTTAAATTTTTATAAAAACCTGTAAACATCAGTGTTCTGATTGTGTGTTCTCAGTGTTAGTTATGATTCGTATCTGTACATTATTCCCAGATTCTCCTTGTTAAGTCTTAATATTAGGTGCTATTTGAATTCATTCAAAGAGAATTTTTTTTTTTTTTTGCATGCTGGTGTGAGGGAGTGGTTCACAGTGGTGGAAAAAGAACAAATCACACTGACTTCAGTAAAAGTACTGCTACAGTAGTATTGATGCAGTTGAGTAAAAGTAAAAACAGTGATCAAGGAAATTACTCAAGTAAAAAAAAAAAAAGTAATCTAGTGAAAAGCTACTTGAGTAATTACTTATAATTTACTTCTTTTTGTGTGTCTACAATTGACACAACTAGTCTGAAAGTGTTCCACATATAAGTAACGTATTTTTGAACAGTTATATTAACTAACCAAGTGAACTAACTGGTTAGTGTGACGATACGGCCAGCTGATGGCACTGTGGCTCGTCTTCGGATGAGTCACATGACTTTGTTTTGGTTTGCTTGCTTCCTGCTGAACGTTTATTGAAGTGACTTTCATTTGCCACAGGTGTCTATGTTTTGAGTTTGATTATGTTTGGTATTTAAACGCCTTGGTTACGGAGCACAGGGCTCAGTATTATTAGTTGTATTGGTTGTATTATTTGTGTCGGTCGTTTCCATGCCTTTGTTGTGGCTAAAAATTACATGAAATAAACAGGAGGGACACCTAGTATGAATAATATGTAATTTTATTGAAAATTCACAGGACTGGTTGGAGTCACACTTTAAGATCTTTAAGAGTAACACACTATGGTTTATTAGTCACACAGAAATATAAGAGCTGAGGACGGCAGGCTGAGAAACACACACACACACACACACACACACACACACACACACACACACACACACACACACACACACACTCATATAGTCAAGGGCAGGCGTGCAGACATAACACATACAAAGGCCCAACGCACACACATAACATTATGAGATAACAACATGAGACTAAAGTCTGTCTATAATTGTTTTCTCTCTCTCCCACTTTCAATCCTAATGGTAGTCAGAAAGTCCTCTTTCAGAACATAATGGTAAATTTGATAAGCCTCTTTTTAAACATCATGGTAATGTAGATGAGCTCTTTTTTTAACCCTATTGGTATTGATATCATAGTCTTTCTAAAATATATTGGTTATCTACTGTGTAAATACAGTATAAATACTGGAGCTTGAGCTCCAGGTGTCAGATCACTTCTGAGAATTCTCATTGGTGTGGATCTCGTGAGGTGGAAATAAATCTGGACCCTTGCTTCTCACTCACGGCTGGTGTCTTTTTTTCTATCTCCAACTGGGTTCACAGATGTGAGTATTTGCTTCTCTGTTGAATTTTAAGTGTCTTTGGGTAATAGGCTAAATTTGGGCCAGCATTTGGCACCCCAGATGGGACTGGGTTAAAATTGTATGTGTTGTGTGAGTGAACGTCCTGCAATACTGCTGGTTAAAAATTCCAGGGCTGGATAGGAAGCAGGTGGATATGAGGACTCAAACCCCAGATACCGGCCACTGAAGGTGGCGGCTGCTTTGGTGGGGGACCCCTAATACCGCTGGTGAAAGATTCCAGGGCTGGATAGAGAGGGGTTAAATCCTGGGCCCAAGTCCAGGTAACGCAACTTGGGGAAAGGACCCGTCAAGAGAAGCGTGCCCGGTGTTTGAATGTGTATTAACAAATGTGTGTGTGATAATATAAATAGGTGTAACAGTGTGTGAATATAATATTGGTGTGAGAGCTTGCATGCGTGTGTGATAAACTCCAAAAATTAGTTTTGGAGATAAGTGTGAGTGAGTGTGTGTTCTTTTCTGTGCAGGCCTGCTTCTGTGTGAAAGGAGAAAGGAAAAAGGAAAAAAACAAACAAAAAAAAAAACACTGTGTGTGCTCTTCAGATTGAGATGGGTAACACAGAACGTTGTGAGATATTTCTGCTTTTTCATTGAATGTTTTGAATTTGGTACAGACTTTGTGTGAGTCGGTTGGGACTGTTTGTATTATAATTACTTTGGTATCAATAACTGCTGTATGAATGTTTTAAAAATTGGGGAGCAGTCAAGAACATTGTAAATATTTTAGACATCTGCCTGATTGCCCGTTGTGTAAATCAGAACCTCTAGACCTGTAATATATAAAAACATTCCCAGATTGTGTGATCCAGGGAAAAAGGAAGACTGAAGGTGGAAAAAAGTGTGCATTTTCAGGCCCCAGAAACCATTGTTGAGAAATGAGTGAGTCAGACGCTTGAAATGTGGAGGAGAAAGTCCATTTGGACCTTTCATTTATATTCCATAAATTATGAATGTGTTGTTTAGTTAAAGGCCCCAAAATGATGATGATGATAATATAATTTTTTGCGAAAGCTGCCGCAGGGCAGCTACGCAGGTGATGGCCCCAACTCAGTCCGGGGAGAGAGCATATATATATATATATATATATATATATATATATATATATATATATATATATATATATATATATATATATATATATATATAAAAAGAGATGAAATAATATCGGCTGCTAAATTTAGAAATACAGACTCCACACAATCAGGGCCTTGTGATTGATTTATATCGAACAATGTGTGTGCTCTGTAAACATCAGAAGTCTCCTCATTTTGAATGTTTAATGGCTTTCTGCATTATTAAAATCAGTATACAGTGAATCACTTGAAAAGTATTCACCATTTGTAATAGGCCTAGATCGGGGGCATAATTTGAACATTTAATGTTGGGTTTTGCAGTTGTGTGTCCCCAGTTGTCTGTCTCCAGTTTCCAAAGTGGACAGTGATGATGGCACCCCCCATCCTGAACTCGCTAACAAACCTGGCACATTATGGGCTGCATAAGGTTGAAGCACGGCAAGTAACATGTACACTGTAATAAGCTAAAGTGAAGTATGGTCATACTGTGTCCTGTAAACAATATCTTCAATCCTCAGAAATAGATGAAGGAACATGCCCACTTAGTCTAGCATTATTACAGCAAGCTATGATAACAACTGCGATAATTTCTGTAACACAACCCAACCAATAACCAATGTTTAAGGCTGGAAGAGGATTGTATTTTACACAAAAGTTGCACAGTCAACTAACTAGTCATCCCAGCAGCTCCATTATTTATAGTATGTTGTGTGTGTGTGTATGTGTATATGTATATATATATATATATATATATATATTATATATATTATATATATATATATATATATATATAAAGATGTCCCTACTGTAACCCATTCCATTCCACATGATATTATTATTGATCAGCGCTTTTGCGCTTTTTCCAAGTGACTGCATGTGAGAGCTCAAGGCCGTTACTCCCTGTTACATTCCTAGATCAGTAGTACACCTGGGAGCGTCTCCTTCGTGGGCTGTGGGCTCCCCTGCGGGGTACTCCTCTGTGGTCATAGACTCCCTTGCACGCTCCCAAGGCCGACAGGACATGATTAGGACCATCCTCTGCCCCATAAAGCTCAACAAATGTTCCTAGACGTTATCAAGTATGGTCTGCAGTGGATCACTAATTGCTCTCTACATGACAAAATCCTGAGATCTGGGTGTTCTTTGGACCAGCCTGACATTGAATGGACTTATGTTCTGCACCTGTACTATGGCTGGCAAACGTCAACAAAGACTGTGTCTTACATGTGACTGAAAGGGGGGCGCCGCTGGGGGGGGTCCCGGCTCAGGAGTGTGGGGCGCTTGCAGGGCTGTAGTTTATGTATTGAAAACATTGGATTTGGTGGCAAAAGGATTGCCAGCACGGTGCGTGCTGTGGCTGGAGATGCTCTCTTAGTGCAGATCACTGGGAAAATTGCTCTCCCACACATCGATCTTCACATTCATCACACCAGGTCATTTCTATTTTGAAAGAACAGGTTATGGAGATATGGGGTTAGTCTATGTGCCACCCAAAATGAAACTCTTAACCTATTAGTGTGCCTAACACACCAATTGTAGTGTTGTATTTCCTAATTAATTCTGTGGAGCCAGTCTCTGAGAACACTCACGATTGGGTAGCCGAAATTCATATTTCCTCGAGCTTAAAAGTCTGAAGTTTCGAGTCTGAAATTTCACAAACATTATGAGCACCCTGATCTGCCCAATTGGCTGAATTAAAAGCCATCACTACAGAGTGCAACCTGGTTAAGGGTAGAATTGCTAATATATAAATATATAGATAAATACTGACGTTTATGCCCATGGATTGTGTCATCGGTTTGGAGTTGTGCGAATGCAGTGAGGTTTTAGAATAAATTGGAACACAACTTTAACATAACGAGCAAATAGTTAATTGAATTCTAATTGTACCTTCTGCACTTTGCACTGTACGTATTACAGATGCCTATGATTTTAACCAGTGTGCGAGGGGGAAGGTAGAGGAATGATCTCTGTACTTACAGGCAACGGTGGAGGATAATCTGAGTCAAGCCAGTGCCCTCCATTATGAAACCATCACCCTGTATGTCACGGTATCTACTCGTCACCCCATCATTCTCGGCTCACCGTCACTTGAGCACCATGACCCACAGATATCATGGGCGGCCAAACAGGTAACCAGGTGGTCCCCTTACTGCCTACGTCATTGTCTGATGGGCCACACGGCTCCAGTAGCCACCACCACATTGGAGAGTCCCCTGTCCCTGTTACCATGTCATCAGAGTATCACGACCTCCGTGAGGTATTCAGTAAGGAACGAGCATGTGGCCTACCTCCACACAGGGCCTATGATTGCGCCATAGACCTCCTCCCCGGAGCCAGCCCACCACGGGGTCGAGTGTACCCGCTCTCCCAAGCAGAACAGCGGGCCATGAACGCATACATTCAAGAGGCACTCCAACAGGGGTACATTTGGCCATCCATGTCACCCGCATCCGCTGGGTTCTTCTTTGTGGAGAAAAGGGGAGGGGGATATTCTGGACGCAAGCTTGCGTGACAACTTCCATGCGGCTCATCCAGAAAGACCGGCACCCCGGAGGAGAGGACAGCCTCGGAAGAGTTCGGCTCCCGGAGTGAGCCCTTT